>NW_008710453.1:767815-880977 GCF_000327385.1 Lottia gigantea
TTATACTTTTACTTGCTGAACTTTTCTCTATTTATATTGTTACTTGCTAAACTTTTCTCAATTCACACTGTTACTTGCTGAACTCTTCTCAGTTTATACTTTTTTTTGCTGAACTTTTCTTAATTTATACTGTTACTTGCTGAACTCTTCTCAGTTTATACTTTTACTTGCTGAACTGTTCTCTATTTATATTGTTACTTGCTAAACTTTTCTCAATTCACACTGTTACTTGCTGAACTCTTCTCAGTTTATACTTTTATTTGCTGAACTTTTCTTAATTTATACTGTTACTTGCTGAACTCTTCTCAGTTTATACTTTTACTTGCTGAACTGTTCTCTATTTACAATGTTACTTGCTGAACTCTTCTCAGTTTATACTTTTACTTGCTGAACTTTTCTCAGTTTATACTTTTACTTGCTGAACTTTTCTCAATTTATACTGTTACTTGCTGAACTCTTCTCAGTTTATACTTTTACTTGCTGAACTTTTCTCAATTTATACTATTACTTGCTGAACTTTTCTCAGTTTATACTGTTACTTGCTGAACTTTTCTCAATTGATACGGTAACTTACTGAACTTTTCTCAATTTATACTGCTACTTGCTGAACTTTTCTCAGTTTATACTATTATTTGCTGAACTTTTTTCAATTTACATTATTACTTGCTGAACTTTTCTCAATTTATACTTTTACTTGCTGAACTTTTTTCAATTTACATTATTACTTGCTGAACTTTTCTCAATTTATATTGTTACTTGCTGAACTTTTCTCAATTTATACTATTACTTGCTGAACTTTTCTCTATTTATACTATTTCTTGCTGAACTTTTCTCTATTTATACTGTTACTTGCTGAACTTTTCTCAATTTATACTATTTCTTGCTGAACTTTTCTCTATTTATACTGTTACTTGCTGAACTTTTCTCAATTTATACTATTATTTGCTGAACTTTTCTCTATTTATACTATTACTTGCTGAACTTTTCTCTATTTATACTGTTACTTGCTGAACTTTTCTCAATTGATACGGTAACTTACTGAACTTTCTCAATTTATACTGCTTCTTGCTGAACTCTTCTCAGTTTATACTTTTACTTGCTGAACTTTTTTCAATTTACATTGTTACTTTCTGAACTTTTCTCAATTTATATTGTTACTTGCTGAACTTTTCTCAATTTATACTATTATTTGCTGAACTTTTCTCTATTTATACTGTTACTTGCTGAACTTTTCTCAATTGATACGGTAACTTACTGAACTTTTCTCAATTTATACTGTTGCTTACTGAACTCTTAGCAGTTTATACTGTTACTTACTGAACTTATCTCGATTTATACTGTTTTCAATTTATACTGTTACTTGCTCAACTTTTCTCTATTCATACTGTTACTTGCTCAACTTTTCTCAATTCATACTGTTACTTGCTGACCTTTTCACAATTTCTACTGTTTATTGATGAACTTTTCAAAATTTCTACTGTTACATGCTGAACTTTTTCTCACTTTATACTGTTACTTACTGAACTTTTCTCAATTTATACTGTTACTTGCAGAACTTTTCTCAATTTATATTGTTACTTGCTGATTTTTTCTCTATATATACTGTTACTTGCTGAACTCTTCTCAGTTTTTACTTTTACTTGCTGAACTTTTCTCGTTTTTAACTCTATATTGTGATTACAGATGATGTAAATCGAGTGAAGTTGATTCGCGGAGATGAACCAATTAAGAAAATGAATGATTATGTAAATATCTCCTGTACTGATTATATAAATGCAAGTTATATTGCAGTAAGTGTCTTTAAAATATGGTTATTTTGTAAGTGTCATTAGAATATATACTGACTTTTGTAATAAGTGTAATAATAATCTTGTAAATATCATTAGGATAAAGGAATCAGGTTATATTTCTGTAAGTATCATTAGCAACAGGTTATATTTCTGTAAATATCATGCACTCATAATCTCTTCTTCCCTAATACACTGACTTCGTTCCCCTCCTTATCTCTTCTTCCCAACTACCAAGACCACACTCCTTATCCATACTACCCCTACGTCATTCCTATCTACACACCTGATCCATTCTTACCACTACCCCAACTTCATTCCTCTCCTATCTCCTTCCCACTACCCCGACTTCATTCCTCCCACACTCCTTATCTCTTCTTCCCTCAATCCTCTCTACATCCCCTGATCCATTCTTACCACTACCATGACTACACTCCTTATCTCTTCTTCCCTCATTCCTCTCTACACACCAGATCCATTCTTACCACTACCCCGACTACATTCCTCTCTACACTCCTTATCTCTTCTTCCCTCATTCCTCTCTACACCCCCTGATCCATTCTTACCACTACTCCGACTTCATTCCTCTCTGCACTCCTTATCTCTTCTTCCCTCATTCCTCTCTTCACCCCCTGATCCATTCTTACCACTACCCCGACTTCATTCCTCTCTGCACTCCTTATCTCTTCTTCCCTCATTCCTCTCTACACCCCCTGATCCATTCTTACCACTACTCCGACTTCATTCCTCTCTGCACTCCTTATCTCTTCTTCCCGACTTCGTTCCTCTCTACACTCCTTATCTCTTCTACCAAACTTCGTTCCTCTCTGCACTACTAATCTTTTTCCCAACTGCCCCGAATTGTTACCTTTCTTCTTCATGGATCTGTAAATCCCATTGCTCTTCTTCCAGACTATTTTCAAATCTGTTTTTTTCGTAAGTCACTTGAATATAGTTACAGTACTGTAATATCATTAATAGTTAGTTATATTGATGAGAGTAGCTAGAAATTTCCAATTTCATATTTCGAGCCATGTATCGAATGCTTGCATTAAATGTAAAATGTTTCTAAAACCCAACCTTTTTGCTCTGACTATAGGGTTCCAGCGGTAAACAGAAAGAATACATTGTAACAATTGATCCGTTGAGATGTACAGTGGAAGATTTTTGGACTATGATTTGGCAAGAGGAAGTTCATTCTATAATTATGTTATCCGATATAGACAGATCGGTAAATTGTATTTTTTATCTCTGTATGATAACATTTTTGATTTAATTTTGAGCTTATCGATATCCCAAAACCACCACAAACTACAAGACCTAAAGAACATTGTTACTTTACAATACAGTTCGATTCCTGTGATCCGAAAAATTACAACATACATGTATCTCAACCTTCAGGATATGTACCTAGAAAAATACAAAGATGAAAAGAGCATGGTAGCTTTATTATCGCTGAATATTACTTATATGATTTCAGTTCCATCAATATTGGAATGATTTGAATACGATCAAGAAAGTTGATAAATTGACGATAGAACTTAAGAAGATTATCACCCAGAAGAACTTTACAAGCAACATATTTGAACTGACCAAGGTATTTATCTTTATTTAATATCGTAAAACTAATTCCTCCACATCAATATAGTTAATCGCTCTTTCAAGTTCTGGAACAACATACACAACATTCCGGAACAATATAAATCACATTCCGGAACAATATGCACCGAATTCCGGAAATATGCACTACATTCCGGAACAATGTACACCACATTCACCAAATTCACTAGACGCAAACGAGAAACTTACGAAATAACATGCAATGACAAGAGATCATTAATAAAAAAATTGCAAAATAATTTGCACGGGAAAAATCAGTTAGAGGAACTTTAATGATTACTCCTTTGTTATAAATATACCTGTCATTTCTTGTGAGTCATTTCCTGTTATTTTCTAGGACTGTTTTATTCTAGGGTAGTAAACATCGCTCGTTACGCCATTATCATTTACCAGGTTGGAAAGATGGTTGTCCGACATTATCTCCAAAAGATGTTATAGATTTCTTAGAGGATGTGTATAGTAATGTACCAGAGACACTTGCGGAAGGAAAAATCGTCTTCCATTCAAGGTATGAACATCTTTCCTCCTTTCTCCGAAAAATTATGAGGGTTATTTCAAGATGTTGCTTGAGATCGACAAATTAAGATTCGGCGACCGTTTCTCAAGAAATCTTAACATGCCAATTTTCTTATATATTTTTGTGAACGGGAAATTTTGATCAACTAAAATGACATAAAATATTTGATAATTTTAGATATTTATACATCCATTATAAAATCCTTCATTTGTAGGACCGGAAATGGAAGATGTGGGGTTATGATTGGTGTAGATATTTGTAGACGAACTATACGTGATAATGAATTGTCAGATGAAATTGATATCTATGAAATTGTTTTGAAGATGTTAAATGCACGAACACAGATTATTACATTAGAGGTAAACATTTAAATTTTCTGGTCTAGAAGTCGTAGTCATTTTTTGGAAAATTTAACAGATTATATTGAATAACAATAATTATGTTGCTTACCACCAGCTTATAGGGTATAAAAATATCGTTAGGAAAAGAAGTCCATGGCTAGATACAATCGATCACTGCAAGTTTTCTATGGAATATTGGTTTCGCAGTTTCTACTTTGAACACGAGCATGTAAAAACTACTGAACTTCAGGAGCATCTTTACTCTATAGTACCAGTAAAGTCAAACGAGGTATTTGGAACTTTTTAAGAGCCACAGAATATCTACCATTGGATTACTAACATATATGAAAAACAGCAAAGCATTTTTCATTAAACAGTTTCCTTTGGATATAGACAATTTCATAACTAGCCCCTTGTTTATTTTCAACAGTCTCAGTATGGATTTATCTATGATGCAGCCAGCGAAATGACCAAAGGGAGAAAAAAGAAAGTAGAAGAAAATTACTCTTCATTTGTTGCCAAAAGCGAAAATTCACATGTTTACTCGGCATTATGTAAGTTAGCGTTCACTTTACCATGTGTAATGGTCAACAGAATCTGCGAACAGCTCGATTTTCAGTGACTGCTAGCAACTGGTGTCATCTGGTAGAAACAGATCAATCGCTGGATTAACAGTAGCGAACCAATGACTAAAGTGACGCATTTCCTGCTGGATACTTTCAAATTTGAGGGATATGCGGCCCGCGAGCAAGTGCTTCGTTTGCTCTTGTCACTGTTGGTGTGGCCCTCAGATGTCGCTGCCTATTCTGATATCGATTTCCATTATATCCACGCTGTTAAATCAAAGTATGACGTCCAAATGAATCTAACCAATCAAATCGTTAAAGAGGTCTGACCTCGTGTGATGATTTTAGTCAAATATGTCTGTTATTCCATGATTCATTGCTGGTTGGTTACGTGGCCCACGGCCTACTCGCATCCCTCAAATGTGGCCCGCCGTTTCGGAAAGGTTGCACAGGCCTGCTATAAACTATTCTGACGTCTATATCCTCTTTCAAGTTAAATTTTAGTACATTATTCAATGTGCAATTTAGAATGATTTTCAAACTAATAATCTCAATACAATTATTTTTTCAGAAGTTAAAGCAATGGTTTAGAGAAACTATATTAATGATTTCATCTATCATGTTTGATATTAACCTAATATGGACTCGGCTATGAACTATGGACTATGGACTATAATTAAAAAAGTGGTGATCGAAGGATTATCTTAGCTTAACAAATAATATGTTAGTGACGTTATCAATCGGTTGAGGCTTGAAAACATGGAAACTCATAAAATCACTGAAAAAGGTTTTGTTATCCCGAAGTGATAACTGATTGGTAATTTGAAACCCCTCGGTTATCTCACATAATACGATATAATCTTATAACTACACATTTTAAGGTTTTTTTGGAATAATTACGTGGATGATAGCTTAGTGTTATAGATTTATAAATGGATTTCTGTTGTTTTAACACATATTCCTAGTCGTACTAAGGGCTATAGTTCCTTTTAATAACTACGTAATAATCTACATAACTCAATGTTTCTTATAAGAAGATGAACGTATGGCAGATTGACACTGATTAGTGATAATTGGTCTTATCAGTCATTGTTTGTTCAGATTAACTGGTATCTATGTGGACAAAAACGGATAATTTTTTGCCAAAAATATTATTGAGAATCTATCTTTTTATTGTCTAATTAAATGAGTAACTTTGAGTCATGTCATAAAAAGTTTTGCGATTGGAAAGTTGTAGTTAGTGAGATATGGGTTAAAGTATTCAATGTGTCTAACTGTGTTAAAGTTGATATTCGTAAAGTTTTATCACCAAATTTTGATCGTATTGTTCATTATGTTTTGCGCATGGATTTTAAATAGTCGTGAGCTATATCATCCAGGCACAATTCTCGAATAACGTCTAGGTTTAGTTTTGCTTGCATATCTTTTTGTTAAAAACTCCTTTTTTATTGTAATATATGGCATTTCTCTTGTATTCACAGTTAAAATATACTTATTGAAAATGATACAAATCGAGGAAAAAAGCAGTTCATTTTTTAACTTCTGTATCAATGTAACTGTCTAGCCAATAATTGTGTTGGATCCACTCAAATTACCATGTTGGATAAACGAAGGTCCAGGTAGGTTACTGGCTTTACCATACACTGGACATTTCTTGAAAACACATGGAGTTTCTTTCCAGGCGTACCTCACTCCAACCAGATGGCGGCCCTGACAACCAGCAATGTCTAGAGTACCGCTGTTATCACCATGTTGAATTACAGATGCTGCCGTCCAATGGTCGTGGACGCTACAAGTGCTAGAACTAGAAGTTGAACAGCAAACCTGTGAAATTAATAAGACATTTGTACAGTACGGTCTGATTCATGAAATTAGGATTGGCTCTTAAGGCACATGAAAAGCGAACATTTTCGAAATAGATTGTTACGTTATATGAATATTGCTTGTAAATAAACGCTGCTTTAACGAGTGATAGTGCTCTGGTCCCAAACTCTAAGGACTCTTCGTGAACCATCATCTTCCCCAGGTATTAAGAAATATACTGAAACTGTCGAAGCAGCCCGTTACTCCCGGGGGTACTGATGACAAATTTTGAAAATGTTGGAAACCAAGGCTCTAGTTGTAGAAAGGTTTTAATATTTACCTCAAAACCAACACTGCTTCTAACTTGAATTGGTTTATCATATTGAATAACTAACTGTTTTCCAGTCACCCTGTATCGAGATGGGAAAGGACCCTGGTATTCTACATGCTCTTTATAAGCAACCCCTCTAGCAGCCAATGATAACCGGTTTGCCACATCTAATTTATCTCTGGGGTGAATTCTGCAAGCAGAGATACTAAAATATCAAAACTACCAAATCAGCACAATAAACACTGGTAACTGCCTGTATGCCGTGTTGAGAAACTTAATTACATTCAGAGTTGCATCAGATATGTCGGATCGACATAAGTGCAACAAAAGGTATTGTTACCATTTCGCAATTCAACGGTTACTAAATTACCCAAATTTTATGGGTTTTATTCTACAGTCAAATCATACATTTACAGTCGAGTTAACAGTTTGAAAGATTTGGGCAATAAAGCTTACGGGCCTCTTGGTGCATTTAAATCTGGTAGGTCCATACTAACTGCCATAAATACATTCTTCTGATCTGCATTGGGAGAATAACCATGATACGCTGTCTGAGCTAACCTAATTTTAGACCATGCATGATCAGCTGAATCGACTGTTCTGTAGGTTGCCAACTGAAAAGTGCAAGAAAAAGTATCTTACGGTCCTCTAGGCCCTGTAAAATCAGGTAAATCCATAGCAATTGCCATAAAAACGTTCTTCTGATCAGGATTTGGTGAATATCCATGATTTGCTGTTTGTGTCCATCTCATACTTGCCCAGGGATCAACAAAGTTGGCATTTCTGAAGGCAGCTAACTGAAAGTAAGTATTGAATACCAATAGTGTACCTTTCAAGCATATCATAAGAATTGTTCATGATGCAACCAGCCATGTTCGTATTCTCTGCCAGTAGCATATTTGTGCCATGAAGTTGTGAAGTACAACTTCTAGCAAATCTAAACCATGAATCAGTTAGTTCTTCCAATATTGGTACTACTCCAAAGCAGAAAAATCCAACTTTCTTTTTCGTATATCTATGCATTTAGTTAATCGAACTTTTACATCTAAACATTTAAAATTTATGACACATAGAGAGCTTTTACAACTACAACCTTGTGACGTCTCTAAACCCGAATTTCAGTTTCTTAAAGAAACGTATCTCAAGAAATCGTTCAGGCTCTCAAGTCTTTATAGCATCTTACCTGAACATACCCAAAGTAAAAATCATTTTTAGTTTCACCAAGAGAAGCATCGTGAAATCTTCTTCTCCAGTCTTCTATCATGTGTTGTTGTTGACAGTCATAGTACTTCACTCTACCAGCATTAGATTCACCTGAAACCACCGACAAAGAAAGAAACAACTATCTTTTAACGAAGATTCTCTCAACCTCTTGGTCCTTGGCCAGATCTTTTTTTAAAAAGTGGTGTCTATGTAGACTATATTTCAGATTATAACTAGTAGATTGGTTAACCCGAACATACCTTGGTACCAAATAGCACCTGTTATAGTCATTGGTAATATAGGTTCTATCATGGCATTCCAACATCCACTATCTTCCCAACTATATCTAAAAAGTCCAACACCTTCATAAACCGTCATTAAGAAAGCAACTATCAAATTATATGACAAACCATTTTCCAAAAGCCACAAGGGTATTTACTTAACGCTTTCATATACAGGGGGTATCGTTGGTACCTTGCTCTGAGATTATGCTTCAAGCAAGCATTTTCAATTACATATCATTATTGCTACTAAAAGCCATCGGATTTTGATTTTTGATATACAAAATAGGATACGCAATGGACAGTATTTTAAGGAGGAAGAGTCTAGCTTATGAAATATAAATTATGTTTATATGGTGATTCTGGAATCGATAAGATACTAAGAACTAGGTGAAAAATGGAAGAAGGCATGGTATACACATTCTTACCTTTTCCTTCTATTCTTTGGACAAGCTGCTAAAGCATCTGGAGAAGACCAAGTTTCTATAGGTGTTCCTCCCCAGTCTGACTCAACCATTCCAATAGGATATTTACGATCAGTGTGTATATTCTTACCAAACAGAAAACATATCGCAGAAATCCACGGCAAGGTTGCTGTAAATCAATAGATATAAGCTTAATTTAACTAATTAGGTTTCTTTTGTATACACTACTGAAAAGGGTTATATCAGAATATAGACCTAGATCGACAATTGCCAAAATAAACACAAAAGCACCAGCCCATTGGCACCTTCAAGTTAAATCACAACCATTTACACTTCCTGTTGCTCCTGGGTTCAGTTATTCAGAAAGAGCTCAGTTTTTATTAGTATCACTTGTCAGCTTTAAAATCTGAAGTCAGGTGCTCCTACAATTCAACAGAAACGTACTGTGTAAGTCTAGTAACACAACCAAATAGACGACCACACCTGACTAAGAACTAACCTTGGTTTGGTTTTGTCCAGGATATAGAGATATGTTTTAAATCGTTATTCACAGTGGTTTGTTGATCATGGTCAACTTTCATATACCTTACTTTATCATAATTAAAACCATCAGCTTGTACAGTAGAACTATTAAACATCTAGAATCAACAACATCTAAATTTAAAGTTGAGTTTGCTTGGCATTGATGGAAAAAAACCTAAATTTCTCGGATTTTCCATTTGAATAAAGATCACCTCATGCTGCCGAAGTGTGTTGAGGATAAACAATCATTATCAGGTTTACCTCACAGAAAAAGATAACATTGTATTTTCTAATTGGGAAATCTAGGGCAATTTTCTAAATGTATTTGTTTCTTGTATACTACAGATAGGAGAGCAGTAGGGCACACTTTTTAGGATTATGCTTGTCCCCAATGAAAAGTTTCATAATTTAGTACTTACGTCATGGATGTTAAATTCCATGTTACTTTGTCCAGAACAGATCCAGACGTCACCGAACAAAACATCGTCTATTTTGATGGAACCCTCTTTAGAAGAAGCTGTAATACTGAATGGTCCAGGATCTGTCATGGCAGGTAATTTAACTTTCCAGACACCACCATTACCATGAGTATTCTTAGTGATTGTTGCTTTACTGCTACCATGTCCACTTATTGTCACCGTTACATCATCACCAACAACATCAGAAAACCCCCAAACTATTGCCCTCTGTGGACCTCTTTGTAATACCATATGGTCGCCATAGGACTTCGCAAATTTTAAAACAGCATTTGAACCTATATGTAATAGGTATGTAATGATGATGATGATGATGATGATTACAATGACGACAATAATGATAATGATATGAGATTCCTTTCTGTACCTGTACCTTATGCCATTCTAAAATGAATCGTAATACAAGATGTCACACGTGTGAAGCATTTTCATTTAAAATCAAGACTGAAAAAAAACATGCTTACTCCAGATATTCCCTAATATAACACCAATAAACAACAGTTTATACATGGTGTATAGAAATAGAATATTATAAAGAGGAACAAACGAAATGTTAACATAAACTATAATCTTTGTGAAACCATGATAAGGCTTGATAAGAATAACAGATATAAAAATTGTACGTGAAATACAAATCACTAGGAACAAAGCAGCACAATTTTTTTTAGAATGACATTGAAATTTCACACTTTATTTCGATAACGCTTTGGATCAACATCAGACTACATAACAGACCAGGGGGTATTTTCCTGAAGAAGGGCGGGAAAGGGGGGGGGGGGGCAAAATTGAGACTCGAGGCCAGGCCCAGAAGGCCTTGGGACTGGAACTCTCAGAGGCTTCCAGAAGCCAACCTATTTCAGATGAGAGATGGGTTTTGGGCATTTAGAAGGTTTTCACTTCATAACAAGACCTTTCGCATGCCCAAGTAAAGGACCCTGGCCCGATTATGGAAGCCGGCTTCTGCCATATCTACTCTCGACTTCTCGCCCACGAGAAAGCGTGGAAACTCGACTTTTCGTCCACGAGAAAGCGAGGAAAAAGGCGAGGAAAAAGGCGCGAATAAAGGTGACGAAAAAGGCGAGAAAGCGAGGGTAAAAAATTACGAGGAAAAAGGCGAGGACAAAGGCGAGAAAGCGATGAAAAAGGCCAGAAAAGGCCAGAAAAAAGGCGAGGAAAAACGACGAGGAAAAGGGCGAGGAAAAAGGCGAGGAATAAGTCGAGGAAAAAGGCGAGAAAGCGAGAGTAAAAAAGGCGATCTCGCCTTTTTCCTCGATTTGTCGTCTCACGACGTCTCGTGGGCGAAAAGTCGAGGGTAATATGGCCGCAGCCGGCTTCCATACCCAATGATACTAGATACACTTCTGTTACAGACTAAATTCTTGATGATACATCTCATTCAATTTGCGACCTCCTTTTCGATCTGTCCAAGGTTTGAACCAATAACGTCTCGTGGGTTATATCTCTTCTCTTACGCACCAATAACAGGAATAGGGCAGCTTCTTAATTCTGCTATTAATACCTAAGGGCCTTTGCCATAGGTTTTTATCCCACTATTTCACTAACTACAACTTTTAAATGTCTATTTTTTTTAGAATAATAATAAAGTTACTCATTATATGAGCCATAAAAATTAACAATCTTTAGCACAAATTATCCATTTGTTCAATTTAGATAAGAGTTATTCCGAAAAACTTTGACTTTGCATAAAATATCATATCAGTTCAAAGAAATATTATTTAACGCAGTTAATGATGTTCATTGATTTACAACTACTTGAAGTTAAAGCGCGTTAATATCATTGCAAAACAAATGTGTTGAAAATAAAACTTGAAAATCGCAAGAACCAAAACTTTTGGTTTGTTAAAAGTTTCATCACTTTCACATCTCCTACAAAGAAAATATAATAATCAATACGAAGCTCATACATTTAAATCACAAATATAGCTTCCGTCCTTATTTCACAAAATATGGCAATTTTTTCGATCAGTCAAAATTAATGCTTATTGACTCAATTATAGCACGGCAATGAAAAATTATGTTTCTGCAGGAAAAAACAAAACCGACGTTTTATGGTTCAAAAGGTAACCGATTAGCGAAACATTTTACGTCTTATTTCTCTTCATCTTATTTGGGAGGGATTTTTTTTAGCATGAACATCCTATGGCACACGGTATTCGGTCTTTTGTCCTATCCGAACGACTGGACTTTTTCCACATGTCAGCCTTGCATCACTGACAGGGGGAAACCAGGTGGAAAATCCGACGGTATTAACTCGATCTATTTAGGGATTGAATCCTGGACATTCAGATAAGCAAGCAAGCAATGATATTAGGGTTGGTTGCAATTTTCAACTATAGTTACATACAAAACCATGAACAAAGTACTTACTTAGGGACAATTAATATGAGAATAATGATCTGTTTCATTCCGAGAATTACTTAATGAGTAATAGTGATTTTCTTCATTTTCTTTCTTTTGTTTTATCATTTCGTTAACTACATCATAGATTAAACTGTACTGACACTGTTGAAGGAAAACAAAAATACACTTTCAATGTAAAAGGGCATGAAGAAATACATAACGAGAAGTTCAGATATGTCGTCCATTTTCTCGTAAAAAGCACGGAGACCACCGGCGATGTCAAGTTCTGTTCTTTGTGAAAACCATTTTCTATGCCTTTGGAAGAACGCTAAAATCACATGCTTAGGCACAGTTTGAGTGCTGACATGGGGATTCGTTAGAAGTATGCACCAAGAAGAACTCTGTTAACTTTCTTTCTACTTTCATTTGTCATTAGAGGGAGTGATCCTTATTTCATAAAACTCGTTTGCTTGTAACTATATTTGTGAACAGTCCGGATTTCTCATCGTAACATTTTTTTTATCAAATAATGTAATGTAATGTGCATTACCCCTTTTTGGAAGCAATGAGTTTCAAGAGATAAGAGTAATTGACATGTTTCAGAGCACTCTAACCTGTCCTGCAATATGTCAACACGGATATTTGAGAGCGTATTACGTTACGTTACGCTACCTCTTGATTTACAATCTGTGATCTTGCATGTAACATCTTTAAAACGACATCGAATATATCAATTTCTTCTGATAAATCCAAATTATTGATGTAATGTCTGCATATATCGATGGCTATTACAGAACCAGATCTACCATTTCCGGTTCTAAAAATTTGAATTAAAAAGAAATGAAATAATAATAATAATTATTCGATCTTTTTACAATATATTTATTGCTTAATGACAGGTGTCTGCTTGATAGATCCACATTTTCCATTGTTTCGACAACATCCGTTCCTTTTTCCCAGCAAATGAGTGACGCGCAAGCTAATCAGGAAAATACGAATTATGCCCGATGTTGAAGCGACCCAGGTATTTTCAAAATGTATCAGATGATGAAAATCTATATACTAAACAGTTACTTACCCGCAATGGACTACAATAGGACCGGAGTTGGGATGTTTATCATTGTAAATATCGTGGAGAACAGCAAGCATGTCTTTTGCAGACATTGTAGGTCGATCTCCTTTCCATCCATTAAATTGATAATGTTTGATTTTACGAGTTTCATTACCCTGTAAGATATATGCAGGTAACATGTGAGAATGTCAACAATGCTCTGGAAACTTCAAATCTGAATTCTGAAATGTGGTACGGATAGTTTCAGTGTAAGTAAGGAAATATTTAAACGATTATATAAAGCAAATATCGAGACTACATAAAACATATTTTTAGAAGCACGGAAAAACTGTCATTGTGCAAAGCACTATTTCTCTGCTTCGTTGACCCATCGATGTTGGACCTTTTTGGTGGGAAGCTGCCTACTTTCACTGACTTATGAGATTACGTTCTAATCACCGTCTAACACTGACTTCTTAGTGGATATGTTCAGCATAGCTCAGTTGAATTCATTTCATTGCTATTCATAGAAATTTAAGCGATTTGAATCCATCAACTTGTAAATCTGTTTTCAAAATCTCGCTTGTTTGACATGGTTATAGTTTTGCCCCGCCCCTTACCTTATTCAACTCAAACATCTTGAGAATATATTTCTTCAGAGTAATAATTTTCTCCAGTTCTACCATAACATCAGCACAATTCAGAACTTCATTCATATCCTTCCAATACTGGTCGAACTGTAAATCATCGAAAGGACCAAAACAATTATTATTTTTGACAATTGTAGAATGGACTGCTTAGTGTAATAATAATAAATCTTCAAAATGACAAGCTATTACGAACTTCGTTTTAAAAATTCTTGTATCACGGGATTCAGCCATTTGATTGAATTGAACCCTAGCAATTACAGTAAATCAGAGTCCTCGTCAGAAAGGCTGTAAACACTAATGGCTATTGTTTACAGACTGTCAGGGCCTCTGATTGACTGTATTCGCTAACATACTTTTCAAAACAGTTTTTGCTATGTAAACATAATAAAAACAGTTTTTGCGATCTTAACAGTGGAAGAAAACTAGAAGGACAACAGTTTTTCAATCTAAACAGAATAAAAACAGTTTTTAGCGATCTTAACAGTGTAAGAAAACAGGAAGGAAAACAGTTTTTGCGATCTAAACAGTGGAAGAAAATTAGAAGGAAAACAGTTTTTGCAATCTAAACAGAAGAAAAACAGTTTTTGCGATCTAAACAGAAGAAAAACAGTTTTTAGCTATCTTAACAGTGGAAGAAAACTAGAAGGAAAACAGTTTTTGCGATCTAAACAGTAAGAAAAACAGTTTTTGCGATCTTAACAGTGGAAGAAAACTAGAAGGAAAAAGACAGTTTTTGCGATCTAAACAGAATAAAAACAGTTTTTGCGATCTAAACAGTGGAAGAAAACTAGAAGGAAAACAGTTTTTGCGATCTAAACAGAAGAAAAACAGTTTTTGCGATCTAAACACAAGAAAAACAGTTTTTAGCGTTCTTAACAGTGTAAGAAAACAGGAAGGAAAACAGTTTTTGCGGTCTATTATACAGTGGAAGAAAACAGTAAGGAAAACAGTTTTTGCGATCTAAACAGAAGGAAAACACTTTTTGCGATCTAAACAGAAGAAAAACAGTTTTTGAGATTTAAACAATGAAAGATAACAAGCAGGAAAAAAAGCTTTTGCCTTTTTCAGCTTTTTAGCTTTTTTACCACTTAAAAATACAAAATATGTCTTATTACACTATCATCTTTATCCGATAACATGATGATAGTTTCAACGTTTTCTTGCCAAACCATACACCAGAAATCGTCCACGGTACATTCCATTGGGTTTTGGGTTGCTATGTACTCTCTTTGTAAGCTATACCCCTAAAATATAACAGAAAAATATCCATATGAATTGAAAGCAGCAAACAAAGCAAAAATCATAGAAATCCCTATAGAAAAATGTATCAAAAATTGAAAATAATATTACTTCTAATGCAAACTGTTTGATTTCCAGAAATTTGTTAAATGTGCATTTGTAGGATTTTATAAAATCATCATTGTTTCTATTCTTTCTATGTTATTTTTGATTAAATGTCCAAGGACATCTCAGAAGTTGTTTAAAAACTCAGAAGACTTTAATGACCAACTGTGCGGAATAGAAAATGTATACAGCTGTTCTTACTGGAATGTAACTAGCGTTGATGTAAGCAATGCCGCTTTCCTGTGTAAAGAGTTTCACTCGGGTCTTATCACCTGAAATTAACAAATAACTTTGGTATGTAATGTAATCTGTGTGGAACTATAGAGCAGATTTTTTCATCATATAAAATTTACAGTGTTGGAGAACGAGCCATTGGCGAACGTGTATACTGGTGAACGGACTAGATGCCACTGGGAAAGGAGACTTGTAGGCGCCATGATAACGTAGATTTGGTAATTTCGTAGACTTGGTAATTTCCATCACACTCCTGACATCATTTAATAGCCCCGTCACACCGGATTACTGTGCTGCTATTACTGCGATGAATAAATGACTCGGAGCGTGTCTAAGTCGCCATTGGCGTGGTATAAGCGCGTAGGACATCGTACAATTGTTGCTAATGTCGCCATTATTAGGAGTAGTTTTGGGGGGACTTTGTTTCTAGTTTTCCTCACGGCTGACCGCAACCTAATACATTTCCAATCGCCGTAATGGTCGCAAATGGTTGCAGCCGGCGTGACGGAGCTATAACAGATAGAGCACTATTTCAGTAAAATCAATGAAGACTGCACTCGCACGAATAGTGTTTGCAAATTCTGCAAAGGTTTAACCATCTACGTTATATTTGTTCTAAAGAGATTTGGTTGTAACAAAATGAGGAGACTGAATGAAACTGATTTTTTTAAAACTTACAAGGAGAGTCGGCAAGACGTCTGTTTTTCTTTAAATTTTCCGGCAAATGTGCATTCAATGTACTTAACTTAGGACTTGCACCCCTTAAGGCCTACATATAAGATGTAAACATACAAAATATGAAAATATTACCAATTCAAGTATTCCATAAATTTAAAGAAAATATTGACCACGAACTATCTGGTATATATATATAATACATTAAGTTTGGGACCTAGTTGGGACACAGAAATGCCATTGCTCACAGGCAACTTTTTCTTGATGTAACATGATAGGAAACTTGAGAGTGTGAGGCCAAAGCCAGGCATTCTCATTTTCATAGACACGGCACTGTGATTTTCTTTAAAATGAACTTAAAAATCTAAACACAGAAAAATACCGACCTCAAACTCTTGCATCATGAGGCGATTTGAATCTCGGTGGAGGTTTCTCAGGCATTGGTCAAAATTTTCTAATTTAATTGGTCTGAAAGAAAATAAATCAATTTCTACGAGGTTTCATATGCTATTCACTGCAAATTATTTTATTTGCTTTTGCAAGGATGAGGAATAGTGAAAACGAAACTAACTGGAGTTTTACGTCCCGCGTCATTCTACATTTTATTGGACTCGTGAAGTCACAATGTATTTTGTGCAATGAAAGATATTTAGACATGACAAAACCGTTTGGCATAAATCTCTGTTTTTATGCAGTGGCGGCGCCAGCCTCCTGGGAGTACGCATAGGGGACAAACTGACTAAATGGGGAGATGGTTCCCCTATGAAATTTGTTTTCGAAAAATTGAATTGATTTGGTGCGAACTGACAAATCTTTTGGGACGTATAAAAACCATATTATTTTAAATTTGTTAAAAATAAAGCTGGGGTACAGATGGGCTTACTGCACTTCTTTGTTTACTGACAGTCAGATTATACGTACATGTATATGAAAGAGGTTGAGAGGCTAAAAGATTATTATCGAGCCGTTCTGGACCACCAGATAGCTCCTATTCCAATTTCAGAAGGAAATTAATGTTCTATTTTAGGCCTGAACATTTGAGAGAAATCACCCCATCCACTTTGCTTCAAACAGACTCAAAGAATATCATACCTGGTGAATGGCATTGAACTTTGTTTTACATTGGCAATGGGAAGATTTTCATACTTTTCTTCGTTATTTAGAGATGTGGTGGGTGCGAGTCTGAAATTATAAAATAAATATTTATTCCAAATCACATTACCTATATAATCGTTTAGCGACATTTAGGGGTAGACATCACATTAAATAACGGAACACAATTTTATGGTATACTACGTAACACGTAATACATTATTTAAAAAAGTGCGTCGTCGTTTCAAAAGTGAAGGGATTGGTCTTATTGGCCTCCATTACGGCACGGCCCTGATTTCAACAACCGTTAACTATTGGAGAGCAGCTATTTTTTTTAGAACGATGACTTGTACATGCTATCAAACCCTCTAATAAAATTTGGCAATATCTCTTTAAAACCTCAATAAGTAGTGTAGTTACGGACTGATATTATGCACTTACTTGGCATGTGGCAGTTGCTGAAGATTTTCATACAATTTTTTGTCATCGTCCATACATGTTTCATTGAAAACCTCTCTACGTCTGGTATTAGCTTGGGCTCTGAAAGACACAAGCAATCCAAATAATCATACCAAGTTCCGTCCGAAGTGGATGCAAACTTTTGCTTTAATCAAACTAATTTTGTCCGGTTTGAAAAAGAGCAAGAACTCCTAGGTGAATCAGATTAATATGATATGTTTAGATCAAGGGCAATGACTCATCTGAACAGCCCCATCTTCGTATGCGAGCGTTATCACATGATTCCAAATTAAAATTAGGGTTAAACTTAACCCTAGTTCACCCAAACTTGTAACCCTAGATCTAGCACTTGCTCGGCAACTGTGAGGTCGTGGGTTTGAATTCCAGTTGGAGATTTTTTAAAAATTCCTTTTTTTTGCTAAAAGTCTAACATTGTTTTTTTTGGAACTGAACAAACATGACCGAATAGCAATATACGTCTACATTATTTCCATGTATACATAATATGATTAATGTCATAACAGAAGTGGACTGTCAAAATTAATCGAATGACCATCCCAAGTTTTATAAATACGTATTATGTCACAGTTTGCATTTTTAATCCAAATCGAAATAAAACAACAAATAATTTATGTTCTAGATTTTCATGTGTTAGACTTACCCTTCTGAATCAGATCTATCACTCTCTGTATTAATAATATCATTAAGAACAGTATGTCTCATTTCTGTTCTTCCTTCAGATTTACCCCTGTAATTTTAACAGACATCAGATTAGTGAAACAGGTTCTACATCCATTTGACCAATCGCACCTTAGTCTCAGAAACGAGAATTTTGCAAATCGGAAATTCAGTAATAGTGTTCACAGCTCAACGTCAACATTTAAGCCATCAAATCCATGTGTGTCCAGAATTATCAGCGTTTGAAAATTACGATACCATATTATACATGTATATAGAAATAGAAAGTGAAATTTCTCGTTTGAGGTATATTGAAAAGGGATTGTGTGTCTTTCTTGCAGTTCCAGTACTTCTGACTATATATTCAAGACTCAAATCAGTCATGTGACGTAGTCAAATAAGGTTCCATTTAAAAATTTAACAGTTTAACAATTAGTACGATCTGGTTATGTGTCCACCCAACAGCTTATATTTTCACAATGTGTGCCAATAAATGCTGAAGAAAAAAAGCAGTAGTGTAGCTCTTAATCTAACAATATTGCATGTATGTGGTATATAATTTACAATTATTATCAACCTTTTACGCCTACAGCAAATGACGACAATAACCATTACTACTATTACAAGAAGTAAGACAAAAACCAAACTTAATAGTAAAGGTAGAACTATATCTGGTTCTGAAAAATACAGTTGTATTAAATATATGAATAACACTGTATGGAGTAATGGATAACTGATGAAAAGAAAACCCCTAGAAGTAGCCGCCTTTCTATGCCCAAAGCATATTTCCAGAAATTTCTCATACAAAAAAATACGTTGATTTTTGCTGTCATTACTGTCTTTTCGATTAGATGATAATTGGTTAAATCTATTTATAAACAGGTTTTCGTGCAATATCTCATCATATACCGACCGGTGCTGTAAGATTAAGTACTAATCGAGGCGCCGACACATCTTTGTAAAAAAAATCTTATCGACACTGTTTATAAATACAATACCTTCAACCGATGAACCACTCGTTTTGCCTGACGTACTCGTACTCGTTCTCGTACTTCTTTCAGTTGTAGTATCTGAATCGAAAGTCAATTAACAATTATTCGTATTCAATCAATTGTATTGTGAAGAGACACATTATATATTCTTGACAATTTAAGTCAATTGAACCTTTCGTAAATTATTCGACAGCAGTAATGGTGTCGGTACAATAAGCAGATTGTCATGTGATCACGTTATCTTTAATACCAAATGTTTGTAAGCAAATCAAGATATATTGATTCAATATGATAATAAAATCATTAATCCATTAACTGATAATCATGATATAGCATTGAATCCATACTTGAGGGTCAGAATTATCTCTCGACAGTGCCTCATATACCAAGTCCACTGGACTCATCCCAAAAAATACAAAATCAAAATATATGTTTATGATTGAAATGACATCTTAAAAAATCTTATAGAGAGGTCTTAGAATGAAAGAGATCAAATGTAAAAAAAAATCCCGGGGTAGAGGCCCCAAAGCACTAAAGTCCACGGGCCCTAACTCATCTATTGAGTCACTGTCTCTCAATGGCTCATTCACGTTACAATGTTACAATTACGTGACAAAAACAAATAGTACAATTCCGGAAGTAACAGAATACACAATGATTCCTTTGATTCATTACAGATGTAAATTCAATTTTACAGAAAATATTACGGATCATTCTTACCCCTTTCTTTATAATAGACCACACTGGAAACCTCTCCTTCCAGTATTTCAAATGCACTCTGTGAATAAAAATGAGAAAAGAACAAAACCGTGACACTAAGCTTAACTGAATTCAATTGCATTTTGATCATTACAAGTTCGGAAACGACACCTTTAAGTTAAAATGATTATGACTGTAATGGTGCAGAAGATTGCCACAAATCAAACTTTCTTTCGTATATACAAAATATATTGGCTTTTTCATCAATCGTGGTTGGGATATGCAGAAATGTGCAATCGTTGGAAATCGATTTAATATTTCCAGAGGCTAAGCGAATTGCGCACAACAGCCACGTGATTCCAAGATGGAATCTCACAAAAATTGAATATGGATTATCGTTTAGTTGGAGCCTGGCTTGATTTATTAAAACAAAAGGGTAATAAGAAAATGTAATGAAACAGTATTACTCACAACAGAAAATTTAATATTTATGCCAGCACGGACGCGCACCAATTCTGTAAATGAACAATTCTTATTCTGTTCAATAAATCTTGGTCGTTCATTCTGTAAATTATTAAAAAAGAAAACATCATCTGGTATAAGCTACTCACTAATAATTTCATGCTATTTAAATCTTTTGTAAGTTATTTTCTAACACAGGCACCAGATTCTGGTAAAATAAAAGTCATATTTCTTTAACTATAGTATAAAGGTACGCAAGTAGCCATTTTGTTCTGGGCATCATACTCTTACTCATTTTTCCTTCGATATTCTTACATATCTTTATATACTTTGACATTCGAACTGCATTGTATGGTATTTCTTTCAAAAAAAAATCATCACTTTTACAGTTTAACATGTTTATAGAAATATCCTAATTCATTCTTCAAATAAAAGTACAGAAGTGGAAGTAAACATTGATTACATCATTCTCCGGACTTATTTAAATTCCTTTTGCGGGAATTTCAACTACAGAATTAAATAAAAACTAATAATGTCCAAAGATGCTATTTTAGCATGGTATATGTTCTTGCAAAAGATATCTGTTAGAAGCAGTTTTAAAATAAAAAATAATAAAATATTTGGAAACAAATTAACAGCAACACGTTTTGAAGAATCCTCGCCAATTACCAATCAATGGACAGGAATTTATTCATCGCGTATTATGACGTAATTATAGTTTACTTCCGCTCCAGATACTTTAATGAGATTCGAAGAACAAAATGACTACTTGCGAACCTTTATATTAAGATACTATGATATAAGAGGTATGATTTTTTTACCACAATCTGGTGCCTGCGTATTCTAATTAGATGCAAAGTGAGTTAAGTGGGATGCGTCAAAGGGATGCGTTCGATTTCCGTTAGACCAATGGTACCTTAGTCTCAGAAACGGAAAATTGTTAGCTTAGCTAATCAGTAATAGTGTGCACAGCTCACCGTCGAAATTTGAGCCTTCAAATCCATGTTTGTCGGGAATTATCTGCGTTTGAAAGTTGACAACTCCTCTTTTATTGAGACTACGTGGACAGACATTATTTAAATTTCTAGTTTGAAATAGACCTATATTTGAAGGAAATGTGTTCTACTGCAGTTCTACTTATTCTTAAAACTATTTACATATATTCAAGGCCCAAATCTATCCCCGAAAATAGCCAACCATGGCCTTTAAAAGTAGGTTACGACTACGTCTAAAGAAGAGGTCAATTCATAGCCCCTTATAAAGAGACTGCTTTCCACTGGACATTTCCAGGTTACCACAGCAAAAGTTTCGTTGTTATCAATTGAAATGACAGCTAAATTATGTACTTTATCAGGCTCTAAAATATTACAAAAATTAAGATTATCACTAAAGCACATTTCAACAATATTGTTGTTTGCACAAACAATTTTGTGGCCCGTAAAAAAGATTGGCCGTGTGTCTGCGTGGGCACAACCACTTTTCACTCTACTTATCGAAAATCAGACTTGTTAGATGTTAGATATAGTATCACAACAAATTATCGTATATTGGTATACGAGTATGCAAAGTGTGCAGGCTTTACTTACTTTGGAAACAAGCTCTTACGTCCAATTTTGAAGTTATGCCCACTACTAAGTTGCTGTCTGTTGGTGACAAAGCAATTCGGATTTTATCAGCTGTTACATCGTTTGGGAAAGAAATACTTGCTTCTAAACCACTGACTCTCTGATAAATTGAAAAATCAAAGCATATTACAACACAACTGCTCCAATAAAAATTATTGTATATTTCATGTGCTGGCCACAAAGGGCGTATATGTACAATAAAATCTTATCTAAGAACGTGAGGGGATAGGCTAACCTGACAGACCGTAATTGCCGTGGATGCCCAATACCTGTGCTGGAATGCACCGAATCAATCCAATTTTCAAACTTTTTCTTTGGAGATCTCTCTCAGGCGCTCCATGAGAAGCTTGCGACTATGACTCCACCACATAGTTGCTGCATTTTGAATTCAACCTAGAAAGTTGTCCCCTATTTGTACCGACATTCTCAGGAGGCTAGCGCCGCCACTGGTCTGAGCAAAGTAAAAAAAAAATAATAAAACTTTTTGAATTAGAACAGCCGCCTTAAAATAGTACAGCAAGTCGCAGAATGCAATATGTTTTTTTTTTTTTAATGTAAACGAAAAGTACAATCTTGAGGCTGATATTTCAATTTTCTTACATAATATAAAAAAAATTAAAAAATCTTTTTGCTTTGCTAAGATACGAAAGCCTTTAAGTCACACCTCAAAAATCAAAAAAATGTCTTATTTTTATTTTTCTGAGTATATTATTCACATATCCACATAAGTCAACATTTTGGATTCCACAAGTCGAAATTTCGGATACCACAATTGGCTATTACCCTTTTGTTTCAATAAATCTAAATCTAAAACAGCATATATAGCCTATAGTCCATATTCAATTTTTGTTAGATTCGCCAAGACTCTTGAAATATTAAAGTGACAGATGCGCCATATTTTTCACCAATCATACTTTAGTCTCAGAAACGGAACTGATAGGGTTCAGATCTCAACGTCAAAATTTGAGCCTTCAAAGCAATGTGCGTCAAGATATATCCGCGATTTAATTTTAAAATGAAATAGTGAATAAAATTGCTTGTTTGAAGTATTTATGCAATTTTCGTACATTTCTAGTACTTCTGAAGACTATTTACATATATTTAAGACTAAAATCAACCCCCAAAATGGAAAATGTCCCATTAAATCTATTTCCCCTGATTGCATATTTCTGCTTATCCCAACCACGAATGACAAAAAAGCCAATGTATTTTGCACCATTACATAATTATTTTATATGTGCAACACAATTTAGCGTTTGTTATACTGCACAGTGTGTACTTGCAAAATAAAAGGTGTCGTTTGCAGACCTTTAATATCAAAATGCAAAGACTTTATTCAAGTTTAACCTTAGTATCATGGCTTTGTCATATTATAAAATACTGAAAATAAACACTCACTTTTGTTACGATATCGCTGGTTTTCTCGACATCATTTGAAGAAATTGGTGTAACGTCTATAAATTCAACATTCCACACATTAACAGATACACTTCTTATTTCAACTTCTTCAGTAGATGATAGTGATAGGTTAATAATTATAATAGGCTTAATACCTGCTATAAACCATGCTTCTCCTGCTCTTACTCTTTCAGGATCAACGTAGGGAAAAGTAGAAATACTGGAGTCAGGTATAATTAAAGGACGATCCATTCCATTGATAAGATTACACTGATCTGTAATAAATCAAAAGACTCGTTAGAAATATCTTCCCTACCTGGTGTAACAATTCCTTGACACCGAGGAATGTTACATTTGTCCAATATATTCAACTTTTTACGGAAACTGCCGAGGATTGCCGACTGGGGAGTTGGTTTACAGGATGTCAGAAAACTGGAATACTATATTTGTTGGTTGTTGGTAGCTTAATGAATTTTTGATTGGGGTTGGAATGCTAATTATGGAATTTTAGGAAAATAGCCTGTAGCAAAATAGTTAGACTTATGAGGAATTGAAATCTGGGCCTTCAGGTTAGCAAACAAACGTGACCAATCCATCATGCAAAATTTGGGCTTGATGCTGGAAATATAGATAAAAAATCATATGATTACCTATGGGTGGTGTGACCAAGCTTGCGACATTACTAATGTTAAGAAAGACCTGAAACGACAAAAATATGCAGATCTGTGAAAATCAAGGAAACAATATTTAATATATTGTATTTGATATACAAACGAATCGTAATCTAAGAATAAGTACTGAAACTGCACGAAAATCACACATTCCCTTCAAATATATTTAAAACGAGAAACATCTTATTTCTATGAAAATATTTTTTTTATACGGTTGAGTCTTAAAAAAAGACGAGTCGTCATTTAACTTCTAGACACACATGGATTTGAACTGAGCTGTGAACACTATTACTGAAATATCGTTTCTGAGACTAAGGTACTATTGGTCAAACGAATGGCGAATCTTCAACTGAGGTTTTTTTCTCGGAATCTAATCATTTGCCGTTTTCTGTCTACGAATATCTATCAAAAGTTGTGTAAAAAAGAGTAAAGATAAGATATTAGAAATGAAAAACGTTGACCACTGTCCACTAAATACTCACCGTAAAACAAAACACCAGATAAACTAAATTATTGTATCCAGACATTTCAAGCTTTAAACTGATCGAAATTGAAAACATATATCTCTCATGACTTCCTTCTTGTATTGGAGACCCAATCAGAAATAAGTTATTATTACTAGAGTTGGCCCATTGTAGATCTTTTCTTTTATGTGCGTTCTATGTTATAATGCTATATAATTATGTGTTGTATTTCAAGGGGCATAGATCAGGTGTCTTGGTTTTACAAACCACCAATCCATGTAGTAACGCTTGTTCAACGCATCTCTATTTTGCACGTTTAGATGTTTTAGAGGTTGCTAAAGTTTAGAAAATCAATTTGTAACCGAATCCATGAAGTGCCAGTTTGGGCGTTTGGTATGATATGTCCTAAATTTTGTAAACAAACTCCCAGATGTTAACTTGACTTAAACTTAAGTTGAATTGGTTAGTAGGGAAACTTGCCACAGGTTAATGGTCACATGGGAAATTGGTCACAAGGGAAATTGGTCACAGGTAAATGGTCACAGGCAAATTCAAATAGGTCAAAGCGATTATGGTTGCAAAGAAATAACTATTTTGTGTCATTTTTTGTTAATATTGGTTGTAGCAATGATGTCAAACTTGTTGTGTTTCTTTGTGGTTTGATTGACAACTTGGCGAAAACATTTTTCGGTCGTATGATTGTAGACAGTTCCCCTTTGAATTATTATTCTATTTTTCAATTCATTTCTATTGAAAATTTCATTCTCTATTTTCATTTTTTGTCAATTGAATGTATTGTTAAATATTACATACACTCTGTTAATGAATTTGCGTCATGCATACTCACTTTAATAATGAAGTGTATTTCTAAAATGACGAGTTATTTTGTTATATTGAAGGGACATGTTCGCCATAATGAGCGGGATTTTTTTTAGCTAAGCTTATCAGTAATAGTGTTTACCGCTCACCGTCGAAATTTGAGCCTTCAAATCCACGTGTGTTCAGAATTAACCCCATAGGAAGTTAAGAAGACGATTCGTTTTTCAGATTCTGTCATAAATTCGATTTTTGTGCATTTCTAGTACTTCTGAAGACTATTTACATATATTCAAGACCCAAATCAACCCCCAAAATGGCAGAATTGTCTTTTTCATACCCTTTCAATTAATAGATATATTATACAGACTTCCGTTATTTATACAATTGCCCTAAGAATAAGCCATTTTGCGATAGTGACGTCATAAAACGCTTAGTTTAAGTGGTATTACATGAACCATCGACGTCTGATAGAAAATTGAAATGGCTCAAATTGATGCTAGAAGTGTTCCCGATACAAATGAAATGTTTTGAAAACATGCATCACTGACAAGGGGAAACGGTTAAAAAAATCGGAAGGTATAATGTCGACGTATGCCGGGATTTTATCCTGGACCTTCAGATTAGAAAGCAACCGTCTTTCTCACTGAACGTCCGCGACATAACTAGTCGCGGTCCTATGATTTCCTTCCGACGGGGAAGTAACTCGCCATATCATGTCCTACCTATTTGTTTTCAATGTTTCCATGACGATGAAATCGATCGATCTTTTAGCAAAGAGACTCATTAATATCTTAAACACAAGCATATTCACATTCAATTTGATTATTGTTGAAACAAAAACACGTCGAACTTGCTAATGAGACCTTTTCACAATTAGTCTGGAAGTTTTGCAATGTAACAGCTTCAGGTGGATTATCGTCTGCTACACCATGCGGAGTCATGAATAATTAATACGTCACAGATCTGGTCCATATTCTAAACACACTTACATTACAGCCTTGTTTAAGAATTGATTATTTTACTTCCAATACATTCCCATATGTCAACTTTGCTCTCTACATCGCGTTCAAAGATGTAAACTTGTGTGAGTTGAAAGTGTAGCAATGATCACATGTACCGTGTGGTATCGAGTATTAGAAAGAATTACTGTTAATGATAGTGTCTTTATCGTTATGGAATAATACAACATCATTATCTTAGGATTAGTTATTGTCAAAACATTTCTTTTGGTGTGCAAGTAATTTTAAGGTAAGTCGAATTGATAATATAATAGTTTATGTTACTATCATTGTATACGTAAGTTACACAAACAGTCTATGTTATGATAAGCAAAACAGTATATTTCAGCGTTACTCAAAACTGTACATTATGTTATAATAAGTGAAACAGTATGAATTAACGTTACACACAACAGTATAATGTCATAATAAGTGAAACAGTATACATTAACGTTATACAAAACTGTATATTATGTTTAAACTGTATATTATGTTATAAAAAGTGAAACTGTATGAATTAACGTTACACACAACAGTATAATGTCATAATAAGTGAAACAGTATACATTAACGTTATACAAAACTGTATATTATGTTTAAACTGTATATTATGTTATAAAAAGTGAAACTGTATGAATTAACGTTACACACAACAGTATAATGTTATAATAAGTGAAACAGTATACATTAACGTTATACAAAACTGTATATTATGTTTAAACTGTATATTATGTTATAAAAAGTGAAACAGTATGAATTAACGTTACACACAACAGTATAATGTTATAATAAGTGAAACAGTATACATTAACGTTATACAAAACTGTATATTATGTTTAAACTGTATATTATGTTATAAAAAGTGAAACAGTATGAATTAACGTTACACACAACAGTATAATGTTATAATAAGTGAAACAGTATACATTAACGTTACACAAAACAGTAACAAAGCAGAACATAAAGGTAGCAATAAGCATGCTTTGTAACAAGTTCCATAGTGTAGGATTTACGTAACATAAAACAGTATGATATATATGCACATCGAGGAACAATTAGAAACAGAATTATTTTGTTTGCCAAGATCAAGGGTTACTTGCAATAGACATGCTCTCTACTACTGTATTCTCTAAAATTGTGCAAGCTTGACATCTGGAAGGATTTGTAGTATCAGACATAAGTCCCCGAATTTGATGCATACCGATAACAGTTTTGTGGAAATTTTCTTTGCCCTCGGCCTACAGCGGCCTTTCAAGTGCGGGGCGTCTGGTAATGTGACCGCAAGTAACTCGAGGAAATCAACAGGATACAAAATCTTTTGCTAGCCTGGGGCCAGTACTCAATCACCATGATGTATTTTTTTTATACCATCAATTCCTATTTACTGGAAAACATCTCCGGGCTGCATTCAGCTATAGTTTATAAAGTTCTTTTGATGGATTGTAGTTAAATTGGTCATCGGAAATTTGGTAACCGGTAGTCGCATTGAAAATTGGTGAACCTAGATTCTGAGACTAAACTTTCGGAAAACGGCGGCAACATAGTTTCAACAGTTCAATAAAAGGGAGTTTGAACCAGACGTATCTAGGAGACATCAGGCGTGGGGGCCGAGTAGGGGTCACAAAATTTTCACGGGGGTCACAGGCTATCCTTTCACTATGTAAAGTGATAAAACAATTCAATGTGGGGACGGGGGGAAAGCCGGTCCAGCCCCTTTTCTGGGAGGTCAGAAACTCCACTGGTTGGAGCAACAAGCGATTTGACTCATTTGTTATATAGTGATGTTCCACTTGAACAATATTGTATATATCAGGGATTAAATGTTAAGATCGCTCATGAAAATTGAAACATTAAAGATGTTAAACGTTGTAAAGACATGCACATCAATTCTTGGCCTTTTACACGAAGTGAGGGCCAAGATATATTTGCTATAGGACTATACGACACAAGTTTCTATAAGAGTGAATTGGTTTTATCTGAATTTTATATTTTTTTAAGTTTTAAGTTTTAGAAATTTTCCTGTTACCAAATTTCCGGTTGCCAAATTGCACTTGCCACATTTAACAGATTTAACCAAATAAACTAATATGATCATCGAAATTGAGACCATTCTAATTTAAGTTAATTGTCGAGTATCTAACAGATGAATATGACAGTATTCGTATGTACATGCAATTACAAGAAATCTCTTGAGCCTGATGTCAGGGGCAATTAGATATGACATTTTAGTTTGAACATGATAGGACGAAATTTCTTTTTTTTATGATCAAAATTTTGTTACGAATCGCATTGGAACGAAATCCCTTGTCTAATTAAAGAAGCTTTGAATTTCACTTGCAATTTGGAAATAGCTCTGAAATCCGAGTTGATAGAAATGTACGTCTTTGTATGTTGAAAAATCAACGTTCGTTTGTTTCAGAAGCTGTATATAACTGCAAACTTATCAAGAGCAAATACTCTCTAGTATTGCAAACGTTACACTAAATACATTAAGAATCTTTGGGTAACCCTAGACTTTACAAGAGTTAACATATTCTTCATCACTACATAAGTTACACATAATATAGAACAACATTACCCTTTTCAAGAGTTACAATTTACACTTTCGGAGATGAAAAAAATTCTGGAAAAGTGTATCCCCAGTAAAAAAAAAGGTAACACACGTGGGTGCTATAGGGTGTAAACTGTTACACCATTATCCGACTCATGGTGATCATACATCTTAAAGGCTAAACACCAAAATAAGTGATTTACTACACATATTTTTAACAGTGTAGATATTGAATTTAATGATTTGAATGAATACAGCGAAACCCAATCTCATTTGGAGATCACTGAAAGTTCTAAGTTTGGTTCGTATAAGTGTATGCTTTTGTATTTTGAAAATTCAGCGTTCGTTTGTTGCATTGAAGCCAAAAATAATTGAGCCTCACTCGTTCAATGAAATTCAGTTGGAAAAGGGATTGAACTCACATTGTTCGGCCCTTTGCATGAAGCATTTCGTAATCGTGTATCAATTGGAGAAATCAGACGATTTTTTACTAACACTTACCTTCAGTTTACATGCGCCACAATCCAGTTCTCTGGATTTATTGAGTGTTATGGTGTAGATGAATGTATCAATGTATAGCGTAAAGCTCCATTTCATTTCAGTGCTTGTAGCCTTGCTTCAAAGCTTTCAGGAATAATAAAACATAATACAATTTCTATGGCCTCTTCTTGCATGGGGAACAGTTATCGTTATGTAAATCAGTAGAGTCTTATAGGTAAGTATAAGATCCCTCTGGGAATACGGTCTAATATAATACAGACAGAATTGAATTGAGAGTACCCTCCAGGGAGTATTACTGATCAATAAGACAGAGTTTATGAGAAATAATATTGTATAATTAACACACTAATATACGTTAGTTTGATTACTTACGCTTCCAGTTCTCTTGATCTGTTATACTTCTAGTTCATTTGCTCTGGATTCCAATTATACTTCTAGTTCATTTGCTCTGGATTCCAATTACATTTCAAGTTCAGTTGTTTTCCGCTTATTTCCCTTGCTTTAGATTTCAATTAAATTCAATTCGTTCACTTGCTCTGGATCCCAGTTACTTCGAGTTAACTTGTTCTTGGTTTCAGTCATACTTCTAGGTTACTTGTTCTGGATATCAGTTATACTTCTAGGTTACTTGTTCTGGATATCAGTTATATTTCATGTTCACTCGTTCTGGATATCAGTCATACTTCTAGGTTACTTGTTCTGGATATCAGTTATATTTCTAGGTTACTTGTTCCGGATATCGGTTACACTTTAGGTTACTTGTTCTGGATATCAGTTATACTTTAAGATCATTTGCCCTGGATTTCAGTGATATTTCTAGGTCATTTGCTATAGATTCTAGTCTAGCACAGTAGTTCTCATTCAATTATTTCGACATTTTTTTTTAATTCAACCCCATTTTTTCTTTTCAAAATAAATGTATCAAAAACATGATTTTTCTTCTAAAAAAAATTGTCAAAATCAATATTCATTTAAAAATGTGTTTCCAAGGGGTATTCAAGTCAGTTCTGAAGATGACACCAAATTGTCGTTGATGACATTTAAGTTGAGAGAAAAATAGATTTTTATATAGTAGTGCTTATTGAAGGACTAATCTTGTGTTTTCCATTCCAATTTAACCGAGGTAAGAAAAATGTATGCAATAAAACAACATTTGAAGTGTGGATTACTTATACAGAATGTACTGTTATCATTATGGAAACCAAAATCTGGAAATCTGGAAACGACGATTTTGCGTTTTAGAATACATGTACTTGGATGCTCCCTTTAAGATTTTTGCACAAAAAAAGTATCAAATTAAAAACTGTAATCTGTAATTAAATACAATTATAGGCCATATGACACTTTTTCTTTAAGTTAAATATGTCTGAGTCTTTGATCTAAACATCGAATATCTATAATATAAAATCTTTAGCTCGCGGTTTTATTTTTTATCAGAATTACTTGTCGATTGCGTTTGATCGTGTTTCTATTTGTGGCTATTGGATCATTAGTATGGTTTCCAGTAAAATAACTCATTTAATTATTATTTGTTAAGAGGGTGGCTTATACTAAAATAAGTGGAAGTATGCTAGAAATCGCCCTGTCTATGGATTCACGGTCCAGTTCACTTGGCTACTTAAATAATACACGTAAATGGATTGCAAATTTCGTCGACCTTCAATCTACTTTCCTGGACACAGTTTTAGAGGAATATATAAGCTGTAAAAAATGTAAAAAAAGGTTTTGACACCCAATAGCCTACAAGAGGACAAATCCCTTAAGGCTACCAGACTATGACGACACCATTCGGTAAAATCAAACCATTTTCGGTTGAATGATTTTGCTAATGTGACGTCATGTAATCACACAAACCAAATCAGAACAAAAAGAAGCTATTGACATCCTCAATATAAATTCAAACTCTAGAAATGTCATTGGAATCCTTATAAGACTAGAGAGACTAAGCTGTGATTATAAGATCAATATGGTGTGTGAAATGCAAATTATCATCTTGTAGAACTCTTGAGGGATTTCATCTTTCATATTCTCATTCCAATGTTTCCGTTCATACAAAATTGATGCCTTTCATGCAAATAATGATAGCTTAAAGAACAGTTCTTCTGGAGCATTTTCTATGGCTTGCAATCGATTATCCAAACGGTCCATGTGGGATAGTCGCTTTCGTGTCAGAGCATAGCTCGGAGCACAGAATTGAATATCCGTTAGATGTAGATATCGCGTTACAAATTGGAATATCTCTGAATTATATTATCATCAATGGAATATTGAAAATCAATGATACAATGATCCGAAAACTGGTTCCTTTTACATGTCTGATGAATTTTTAATGCATTGTTTTTCACTCTCTTCAATCTCTTTTAGAAAAAGGATATTTAAGTAAAAAAAAATTATGCAAATCGCTTTATGCCGTCACGTGGTATTAGCACGCACTTTTTGTCGATTTCATATGCACTTGACGAAGTTTCCTCATTTACATAGTATAGGGAACTTTACGGATAGTTTATGTTTGCTCAGAATTTAGATGGAAATACAAACATAATGAACTTCAAAATTATCCATTCTTACGACAGATTGGTGGATAAGGCTTTAACACCGGAGAAAACCTGATATATTGACTCTTCACCAGATGATAGACGTCTTAAAGGGATTGTAAGGAGGTTTTCTAAATTCTGTATGTGCAACGAGGACACTGGTAGCATTAATTTGCACTATTCCAATTTTTAATCTGACGTCTGTGGTTCCTGCAATTCCACCTAAACTAAGCATTTTATGACGCTACTAATCGCGAAGTGATACAGCATATTTTGCGATTAGCGACACCATAAAACACTTAGTTTTAGTCTTTACAATACCTTTAAATATCAATCAGAGACTATAACATGTTAGAATAAGCAGAATTTCGGACCATTACAGACAAAAGCGTAATGGAAGCAAATGGGGCCTCACTTTTGAATAGACGACCAAACTCTAGAAGTTTATTTATTTTTTGACAAATATATAGGAACTACTCACTGTGCGTTGTTTCATTTTAACTTAGTTTACTCTAAAACCTTGTCATCGCCAAATAACATTGTTAGTCACTAAGCCCTTTGTTATTTTCAATCGTTAGATTGTCTTGGTTTCTTTCTGTTGTCGAAGCAGCAGGTATTTTCTTTCAGATATTATTCTGTTTTAACTCCAGACAAGGTAAACGGTAGTATTTGATTATTATTTTTCTCAAAGGGGTATTAAAGTATTTACGTCCAATATTTAATGTATTGATGTAGAAATGATGTCTCTTGAGAAGTCTGAGCAGACATTACATCATTCAAAATCGCAAGTTAAGCAGTGATCATAATGCAAATAACATTTTGGTCGTCATTTCACATTTCTCATGTGCCTCTCTAGAGGAACGTCATGAAGTTGATGATGGACTGGTGGACAGATGACCTTTGAAATAAAAGTAGTTGATAAGAGGATTTGTTGCTTTCTTTTGTGTATCGGGACCAATTTGGCTAGACCATCTACTTGCATCATTTTTTGCAGCAGTCTCTGATTCCTGCTATAATATAGAACTACACAAAATTATATGATAATTCTCCCGGGGCTTGTGCAATAGCTATGACATAAACCACTTGGTTTTTGGGAAATTGCAAGATATTTCTTAATCTGGAGTATATTTCAACCGTTACCGTATCACAGACCAGTGGTGCTTTGGAGGGTTTCTGACCAACTTCCCCACGAATGCCACAGAAGACAACTTTTACACTTCATAACTATCGAAAGTGTATAAAATTGGAAACATAAAAATGGGACAAGAAGCACTCCTTTTGCAGCCATTATTAATCATTACACTGTATGTATGTATAAAAGTAGTGTATATAATTTGATCTTTCATTGATTTTCAGGTTGAAGTTAATTCAGTTATTATCTTTCCTAGACATGTCACTTGTAATCATTTCTTATAATTCTTTCTCAAACAGTGTTTATCTTTTATCTTTATATTTACCTTACTTCTTCATCATTAGAGTTCAGTCATATTATTTGTCAAGCCTTATTAACCTTTCACCCGAACGCATCTTGATCAGGTGAGTTTGATACAGATATTTATCGAGCCTTTATTATCGAAGACGTCTTTGTCAGATTAGTTTAATACTGTTTTTATCGAGTCTGAGCAATGTTTTTTTAGGAGATGAGTTTAGTACAATCATTGGTCGAGCCTGTGGGAGCTAACATAGAATATATATCAGATGAGATCAATTTGGTATATATTTGCGCTCAAAGTCCAAATGGCCACTTTCATGAACGAGGTACAAACGCAAGGCGTACTAATATACACAGAAAAGGTAATTAATAAATTTAAGATTAATTAAACCTGATTAAAGTGACATTGTACCTTAAAGCAGTAGTCTAATTTTTAGAGAAATTTGTCTCATAGTTATACCTTATATGAAAGTTTTAACTCAAATTATCTTGCTGTTAATATTTGAACGCCCAAAATATTTAAAAGGTTTACGTAAACATATTAAAATGTCTATGTTAACTGTAACTGGTATGAACTAAACTCTAAAAAGAAAATCACATGTTTATATTATAATCCTTGAGACAGTAAGACAATATATTTTTTCTCATTTCATCTAAATACAAGTTTATGACAAGTTATATGTAATTTTGATGTCATTGACAATTCCAATTCCAATATTTCTTACGGTGACTTCACAGAGTAACTAGGTAGTCAAGTTTTATTAAATGTCTCCAATAATGTTAATGTATGTTATTATACTTTTGTTGAATTCTTGATTGACTCATTTTCCTCTTGACGTCAAACGAAATGAAATGAAATAGAGATAATTACTTCCATAAAAATGGGTGTGCAATAAGGGAAATTTTGCTATGACAACCACATAAGACTACTGTTTTCGATATCCCTCAGATCTTCAAGCGGGCAAGCTCATTAAATCATAATTTTTCAAATATTGTAGCATTTTCATGTATCACATTTTAGAATTTGGTTGTCACAAAGATTAATGTTTTTAATTTTTCCAGACCACATGGATACGAATAAAACAATATTTCATATTGTGGAAGATTGATACAGCTATCAAAACATTATCTTATTCAGGCATGATAGCTTTAATGAAAACGTTAACTTTCGTTGACAAAAGAGGTACTATACTTTTAGGATGATGATAACAATAAGCGGTTTAAAATTACCAGTAATGATGAAGTCTTCATGTATTTTTAATCTACGGTCATTAAAACTAAATCTACCTACAGCCGACAATTGCAGTGATATATATCGGTCCATTTACAAAAATGGCTTTCTTTAGCTAATCACGGTCTACAATTTTTCAATCTGTACTCTTAGCAACTTGTGAGATATTCACACGGGTCACTTAACCATGAAATGCCACCTATCAATAATAGACAAGGGCTCATGTCTTGATGCCAACACATGTTCAAGATTTAAAATCCTCATCAGGATTTCTGGTTTGATTTAGGGACAAATAATCACATTCAAGAGATGGAAGACATCAATTTTTATAAGTATGACAACCTAGGTCTGCCAGTTTGTCCTTGGGCAAACATCTTGACATTGATCTTTCCCCGATTATAAGTACCCATTTACAGTTTGAGTCCATTGGAATAATGAGGAAAGACAACTTCCTCAAGATCTTCAGACATTCCTCTCGATTTATAAATGATATATAAACGTCTCAATATTTTCACATAATAAATGTTATCAGCACGTTTCGGAAACAATCTTGTTCCGGTTTGTCTAGTAGTTCCTGTAAAACAACCGGCTTTAATCAATGTAAGAGTCCTTTTATTATTCTAACATGTAGATACCAATGGTTACAAATTCAAGTAACCATATCCCTATATTTTTTAAGTAATTATTGAAAATTCCAAAACTAAATATAAGTCTTCCAAGAAAGTCTCTGACAAGGAGTTATTAAAAACCACAGTTTGTATTTCAAATACATGAACGTTAAAGGAGTAGACGTCCATTTCTCTTGAATGGTGTAGCCAGTGATATCGCAGGCGACTAGATTTTCTAAAATTTTCATGCGGGGACACCGGTAGCATGAATTTGCACCATTCCAATGGTAAAGGATATTTAGCGATTAAAGACGTCATCGAACATTTAGTTTTAGTCCAATTTCAGGAACCACAGACCTCTTTACAATCCCTTTAAAAATACGATAATGAAGCTTTCTTGGCTATATCTAATTGCTAATATATAAACTCCTACAAACTACAGAAATATCATTAAAAGATATCATGTCAATAAGAACAAGAAATTAATAATAGTTATCTGGTCGTTTTTTTACAATGATTAGGTTTATTAAGAGATCTAACCTATGAAATGTAATAGTTTCCTAATGAACATGATTGACATTTTCAAATAAATTGCTTTAGGAAGTTGATATTATATCTAGTAGTTGTTATTGAACTCATGTTTCAGAATGATTACGAATTCAAGGTGAAAATGTTTATTTCATACCGAATTGTCTCGAGGTTCGGTAATGTGATACGATGTCTGTTGAAATTGTCTTGAATTTCGTAATAATTGTTTAACTTAAAGGGACTGGCTATTTTGACCAATCATGCCTTAGTCTTAGAAACGGGGATTTATTTTGGCTAATTCAATCAGTAATAGTGATCACCAAAATGGCGCATAAGTCCCTTTAATGTGAATTTGTGTAAGGCTCCTCTGTGTGATGATGAATAAAATATACTGTTTTGTTCACATATAAATCCACAATACAAAAATTTTAATGGAAGTGGTTACTTTTGTTGGGCCCATTGCAACATTATCAACACGTGTTCCAGACAACAGCAGTATCTTCGAGTATAACTCGGTGTTTAAACTTTCAAATGTCTTGATGACAATGGAAGTGATTACCCATTGTCTTGATGTTAATGAAAGTGTCTACTCCGTATATAAGGTTACTAATGTATTGATGGCAATGAAAGTGTTTACTCAGCGTGAAGTCTTCCAGTGCCTTGGTAATGAAAGTGCCTGCTCAGTATGAAAGGTTACCAATGTCTTGAGAGTAATGGAAGTGATTACTCAATGTGAAGGCTTCGAATGTCTTGATGGTAATGAAAATGTATACTCAGTATGAAAGGTAACCAATGTCTTGATGGTAATGAATGTGTCTACTCAGCGTGAAGGCTTCCAGTGCCTTGATGGTAATGAAAGTGCCTGCTCAGCATGAAAAGTTACAAATTTCTTGATGGTAAGGGAAGTGATTACTCGGTATGAAAGGTTACCAATGTCTTAATGGTAATGAAAGTGTCTACCATTCACTAAAGTGTTCAGGCAGCCTTGATAAGTGTTTACTCTGGTGTAAAGTGTTCAATTTCTTGATGGTGAAAAGAGACTCAACTCAGTTGAAAAGTGTTCAATGTCTTGATGGTGAAGAAATGTTAATGCGGTAATGTTCACACAGAGTGAAAACGTTCCTACGTCGGAATGATAATGGAAGTCTATACCCAGTGTTAGAACGTTCCAACAGTGTTGAAGTCTTTGTGGTAATGTTAATTAGATTTCACATAGATGATGTATAATGTATTTTCGATCAGTTCTTCTTTTTATTGTATAATGTGATCAGTATAAGAATTTACACATTAGGGATTTGGTGATGTAATTTGATCTGAAGTATAAGATGGGAATGGGCTCTTCAGATATCGTATTATCCAATTGTAGAAACTCCATATATATGTTGTGTTCAGTGTTGTAAAAAAATTAAAAGAGAGAAAAAGAAATTTAATTTCACTGAAGCTGACCTTTTAAACTCATTGATACAGTCGAGTGTTTCTTTTATTAAAAATCAATTTTCTATTCAACTCTTATCTATTTTTAACGAGAAATAATGACATTTCTACTTGTTGCGAAAAACAAAATAAAACTCTAAAATAGATTTGAAAAAAACCTCTCTGGGGGGTAATTACTCCTGTCTTTTCCGGTCGCAGTAATTGGGAATTGAATAAATCTCAATTCAATTTGATCTCAAGGGAGCCTTTTCTATCATGTGGGTGATTATTTGTTTTATTTCATCATCTTTCAGTGTGATGGACACATAGGATAAATGCTGATATCATTGATATACATTTTCATCGTGCATGTTGATCTCAGAATATGTTTACCTTTGATAAAAATCATGATTCAATAAGTGTCAGTTTCTGTTTATCATTGATAAGTTTTGGTATTATAAAAAATAAGAGTTCTCTTTATTATTGATCAATATTTATATTATTAAAAGACAATAGTGTTTATCATTGACATATTGATGTTTAGCACAGATTCTGCTCATCAGTGATAAATATTGATATTATGAAACAAAACTAGTCGTATTCTGTTTATCAATGATAGATACTGTTAATATCATGATAATACTAGTTACTACTGATTCTGTTTATCATTGATAAATATTGATATTATTAAGCAACAATAGTCGAATTCCGTTTATCTATGATAAATACTGATATTTTGAGACAACAAAACACGGATTCTGTTTATTATTGATAAACATTCATATTTTGAAACAACAAGATACTTTTTTTTATCATTGATAGATATTGATAAATGTAATTTGAAACAACAAGATACGGATTCTGTTTATCATTGATAAATATTGATTTTATGAAACAACAAAACACGGATTCCGTTTATCATTGATAAATACTGATATGAAACAACAAAACACGGATTCTGTTTATCATTGATAAATACTGACATTATGAAACAACAAAACACGGATTCTGTTTATCATTGATAAATACTGATATGAAACAACAAAACACGGATTCTGTTTATCATTGATAAATACTGATATGAAACAACAAAACACGGATTCTGTTTATCATTGGTAAATACTGATATGAAACAACAAAACACGGATTCTGTTTATCATTGATAAATACTGATATGAAACAACAAAACACGGATTCTGTTTATCATTGATAAATACTGACATTATGAAACAACAAAACACGGATTCTGTTTATCATTGATAAATACTGACATTATGAAACAACAAAACACGGATTCTGTTTATCATTGATAAATACTGATATGAAACAACAAAACACGGATTCTGTTAATCATTGATAAGCATTCATATTATGAAACAACAAGAATCGAATTCTGTTTTTCATTTTAATACCGAAACGGTTAAACGCCGATATACAAATTATCACAGTAGGGACTTTTTAAAATTCTTTTTTAACTATTTTTGTTTTGTTTTTGCAGACTGTCGATAAAAAGGAACAAGAAATATGAGTGACTGGGGAGTAGCTATTTTGGTAATAGCAATATGTGCTATAGTTGCCGTAGCTATAGCTGCTCTATTAAGATTATTTGGACTGTATCACCTTGCTTTCTGTTTTGCTGAAGATGAAGAGAAGGCGATATTAACCAAACACGAACAGGGTCATGGGTACATGGTAAGACAACTTACTGAGAGATACATATTATGTTATTTTTTCTTTCGGGAGGATGGGGGGGGGGGGGGGAGGGGGCTTGTGTGTATAAGAGTATGCATTCATCACTGATTGTGCCATTGCATCTTGACTGTATTTTATTCGTTGTTTGTGCTGGAAAGGTATCTGTTCAAAGCCTCATGGGTTTGATCATAAGAATTACACCTCAAGCTGTCCAATTAAAAGCTGAGATCATGGACCCGTTTTTTTGAGGTTTCCATAAACATTTCTCCAGAGTGGAAGAGTCGCTTAGAGCAGCAGCACTTCATTTTTTTCTCACCAGTTAGCAGTTTCTGAGTAATTAAGACAAAAAATTTCAAGACATTACTTTACCATGTATTTTTGTTTCAGGTGAATTCTGATACCCAAGAATTTATTTTAGACAATAATGATAAGTTTGTTAAATACGACCCCCTGGAATCGGATCCTAAATATACCAATCTGGAAACAACGACGGATGATAGTCATAGTCATACTAATACTGTTGCCAGGCAACCATCTCAGGATGAAAGTGCTAGAAGCAGTCCAGTGTCAGTAGCCAATAGTTCACTAGGTAAGTGATTAATTGATAATACCGGGATTTACGTTGTCATTAACTACTGTCAAAACCAATATTTGTTTAAAAATCGTGGTGACAAATTGTGATTTACTAGAAAAGTGACATACCAGAAAATCCTTATCGAAAAAAAAATCTTAAAATTTTGTTTAGAATTAGAATTATGTATTAGCATTGAAACATCGTCATACTTCTGTCTTCAGTGTTTCAAATTAGAGCAGGTATTCTCAAGGATCCTCTATCGACTGCATTTTCGCCCTTCTGTTTTTTTTTATCTCAGACTTTCCCTTGACTCAATCGAAGGGCTTAAATTATAAAAGTCTAAAATACTTATGCTGAACTACAGAGCGTCTCACAACACCTCTCCCCTTCCCCTCCGACCCTCTTACCCTTCACCTTTTCCCTCGATCAATTATTTTTCATTGAATTGAAAAACTAATCATTGGAAAAAGGAACCCAGTTACGGTTCTGTCATTTCAAGAAATAGCCCACAAAGTGGGTGACAATATTACTTTTATGTTTCTTTCGTGAAAAGTTGACCTATGCTGTGGTGCCTTTGGTTAACTGGCCTAATTCTGTGGTCTTATGATTAGCAGAACTTAATCTTTGTGCCTACGATTCTCTGACCTAACTCTTAGTACCTATGATTTGATGATATAATTCTGTGGTCTCTTATGATTCTCTGGCCTAATTTTCATGGTAGTTATCAATTGCTCACTTAAATCTGTGATGTTTAAGATTAACCGAATTCAAACTGGATTTAAAAGAAGATTACACTTAGTATCTGGTTTCACATCAGGATATGATTAAATGGGCGCATGCAGAACAACCTGTCGAATTCAAACAAGATTGATATTTGTATCCTCTCCTTGCTACCTCCGTTCAATTCCATCAAAGGATGATTCGGATAACTTTTTCATTATTTTCGGTCATCTCATCATTACGTCAATTCCCTCGCCTTAATGGTATCAGTTAATACCGAACGTAGATCTGAATATTTTGATATAATCTCTTTGTGGACGGTTTATGATTCTCTATAGCATTAAAACATGAATCTCGTTTTCAAACATTAATACAAATTGCTTTGAAATCCCTTTATGTAGATAGTTTATATTCAGAGACGGTATTTAAGCAATAACGACTATATTAGTATTCGGGGTACAAAAAGATGGTACCCTGCTCGAGAAAGACTCTATCAGCAATAAGAGCGACAGCAAGTTCCACTTTGTACACTAAGGCGTTAGAATTAACTGTTAGCTTTCAAAGATTGATGTAATCATATTTCTTTTGTTAAAAGTCAGATTTTAATCTCCTCGAACTGATGGCTTGACATACTGAACCTAAGTGTTATATAGGTTCTTGATTGGAATATAACGTTAAATTCTCGCTTTCGAGACATGTAAGATCTCTGAGGTTTTTTTTCTTTATCCGAAAGAAAACGTACCCTTAAGCGCAGTTAAGACTGAAATAGAATCCAAATGGTGTAATCATGAAATTCAATTAAATTCTGTTAGAAATAGAGCTATAACAGTCAGATTTATATGGTTAAATATTGACTTCTAAAAATACACCAACGTTTACATTGACATAAATGAAAGGGATTGCGGTTATTTTGGTCTTGAATATATGTAAAATTGTACTATAAAGAAGTACTAGAAATATACGGATATCGCATAATTAATTCCTTCAAAACACCTCAATCTAGAAATTTCACTTTCTAGTTCTATATATTATGTCTTTTCAATATATGGCATAATCTCAAGAGAAGGCGAGTCGTCATTTTAAATTTCAAACGCGGAAAATTGTAAACACACCTGAATTTGCAGGCTCAAATGTCGACTGTGAGCTGTAAACAATATTACTGATTATCTTAGTTTAAAAATCCCAGTTTCTGAGACTAAGGTACGATTGATCAAATGAATGTACAGTATAGAGTCGATCCTTTACTTGTAACTATGTACGTTCTGCTAATTGTCGTTTTGATTCAACTCTCTTCAATTATTTGCTTTAAGAATAGCAAGAAGACGAAATGACCCCTTTTAAACTTTCCATCTTCTACAATGATATTAGATTGCATTTATCGGTAAAACACTCTAAATCTTCTCAATAGAATAATCGTGTATAGTTTAATTATCAGTAATCAATTACACGGAATAATTTACACTTCACTCAACTGTTGTGTCAATACAAAATCTATACTTTTCATTTTATTAAAAAAAAATTGTCAATAAAAAACAATTAAAACCATCATTGCCGCAGTGGTTTTATCTTAGATAAATATTAAAGGTTTTAATATGTATATATATTGCACTACAATTGAAGCATTGAGTACTTTGTAACAATTAGAATGCATATTTAGTTAGTGTGATTTGAAACATATACTGTTCTTGAAGTGTAGACATGAAAATAAGTTCTACTCAAAATTTAGTAGTGACGCAGGCAGGTAAGACAGTTTTCTAAAGATCATATAGCTTGAAACTGTGAGTAACAACGTGTTTCAGACACCCTTTTACTATTTATGATTTGAAATGTATACGTGCTCGTGTTCATTTTGTCTAATTATGAACAGAGGATGTCGTCTTGATTTTCGGCTTTGGGTTAACTTAACGAAGTTGGGTAAAGTTTTAAGCTATACTTTGGACAAACACTCCCTCTTTTTAAAATGGTTTCGAGCATTGTTAAAGGGCTTGTAACGAGGTTTTCTAAATTTTGTATGTGTATCAGTACACTGATCAATTTGAACCATTTCAATTTTCGATCAGACATCTGTGGCTCCTGCAATTCCACTAAAACTAAGAGTTTGATGACTTCACTAATCCTGAAATTTGCTTTATCACATATAAGGTCCTTCGTGAAATCATCAAACACTTAATTTTAGTGTATTTACAAGAACCACAGACTTCGTGTCGAAAATTGGAATGGTGCAAATTGATGCTACATACACATGTATATGTGCTGATACAAATTTTGAAAACCTCTTTACAAACCCTTTAATCGAAACCTTAATATCAGTACGCTCATAAACATGAAACGACATTAGAGTCAGATAGTAAATGCAGATTCCTTGATAGGTTATTGTATAAGTAATGTTATTTTATTATCTTAATGGATTGGACCTTATCACTGTAGACAATATTCTGTCAAGTTTTTATGACTTTGAAGAAGTTATTGTCAATTTGATTGCTTTCTATAGACATTAAACTAAGACACATCCTAGCTTTATTGTAAATAGATCAATACACCTTTATGCCTCATTAGTAACAGAGGAGTGATTCTACCATCTTCGCTTGGTGACAGATCTGATATCACCAAGTCTGGTGTTTGGTGTTTGCAGACAGACACTGTAGTGACATTTTACCAAAATAATGTAGACTTTTGTTGTGGTTACACCTCGCATAACGAAGCCAAATTTTTACTATTTATTTGAATGGAGACGAAGATCGTCTAGAAACAGATGAACAAAGTATGGACCTAATCTTTAACAGACGCTATCTATAGAATATAATCACGTTTATTCTATTTGTCAAATGTGTTTTGTTTCATGATTAGTATAAGGCCTTAATAACAACCCACGCTATAATATGTTGTAGAAATAAACTATTCTTTATCACGTATTGTAGGACTGTGTCATATCCTATCTATACACCTACAGACGTCTATCTGAAAAACATCACAAAGACAGCCTCTATAACCTTTTGTATAACTCGTGATACATAATTGATATAAATGTATATTGTTTCGCACTTTTTATTTCATACGAGATATTTGACTCATCAAGGGATCCTAGACTTCCTGGAATTCCTCTATTCTCCTTGTCAAAGAGTTAATTTTTAAATTTCTTTTTAAAACCTATTGCATCTAATTGTTCGCTCAGGTGAGGAGGTTTCTATATGGGAAATGTCTTCCAAAGCATCTGGTAAAACATAATGGTGAAATATCTTCACCGTCAAGATGCAATGCCCCCTGTATTACACATGGAAGCTTGGGACGCCCTTTTCCACAGACTGATTCCATTTCCTCTATTTTTCTTTCAGTCCTTACTGGGATCGCCGTTCATCCTAGATTTACTTCTACTAGAAACTCCCGATGAAGCATTTGATAATTGTTCCTCATTTTGATAGTTTACATTTAATTGATACTTAAAAGTATTGTTTTCACAATAAAAAAAATTGTTGGAATTTAAACATACGAAAAATCAATGATGTTAACCGACCCATACGACAGGAACATCATCGCTTTGATAAAAATTATATTCATCGACATATTCTTATTTCACTTTTAATAAAGTACGAAAAAATCTTTTTAGTAACACGAATGTTAAAGAATGACGACGAGGGTCCAGAAATTTATATTTTGTGAAAGTGAAAATGCGAGATAAAAAAAAACCAGCTCGTTGGTATGCAGACATGGTATTGAAATGAAATCATTCACAGAACCTATTAAAACAAAGAACAATCAATTTTAAAGCTAGACACAATTTGACTGAAGAACAATTTGGGTTTGACAGATTAAAATAGATAGTGTTGTGTAACTAAAGAAATAAAGTACTGAACAATGTATATGATCAATAACGGTTAAAATATAATACGGGTAGATGACGGTTATGACGGTACTTTCTGGAATATTTTATTATTGTTCCACTTGTATAGATGTAACTACCATAACCGAAATAATCACATCGTTACAGGCAATCTTTCTTTCCAAAATCACCACCTTCCAAAACGCAAGAGGCTGCATGTTATGTCATAAATAAAACTTGACGATTCTTTTTCAGCGTGGGAATTTGAATATGGTCAGGGAATAAGACGAGCAGAATCATGTGATAGTGTGGTGTCTGATTCGTCTGTATTAGAAATGCAGCCAGACATGCCAAGAATTGGTCAGTTGGAATTCGCCTTAGAATATGACAAGTAAGTTGATATCATCATTAACTTAACAGTGGAAGTACTTTTTTGTGTTCAACTAGATCGTAGCCGTTTCTAACCTCCTAATTTTAGAAGAACGTCAGCAAATAATGAAAAGTATGATTTTTTCAGTTGTCGATGCGTTCAGATAAGATAAGATGCTGCGTATTGCTTCCACCCTCCCGCTTAGCAGTCTCTATACGGTCGAGTGCACCGCATAAGTGGTAATTAACTTGAAGAATAAATCTCAATTATTGCTCATCTGGAAATTGGGGATTCATTGTTGCTAAGATTTCATTTCAACAGAGCATTAACCACCAACCGCTACTATGATTAAGGTCTATGTGAGGTAATAAATGATAATAGAACTGGATAATGAACTGATTTAATGAGAAAAACACCACCTGGTTATTTCTAGTTTAATTATGATGTTATGAGACATCATATTTTATAATACTATTAAACCGAGGATATATCTATGCAGGCTTGGCAAAATTCCCCTGTCTGAACACTGCAAGGCGTTCATTTGTTTTTTTTTCGACTGACTACTAGTACTTGCAACTGTGATTAACTTGATGGTCAGATTCTTCCAGATGCCGTCAGTTGCTAGAAGTCGTAGATAATCCAGTTCGAGTTCGGCGAGTCACAACGTAAAAAAAAAACACAGCAGTATCTGCCTTATAGTACACATCCTGTAGCACGCGGTGTTACCGTTTCATGTTCAATCCAAACATCTATACGCTTTTTGTGTTGTCCCGTCCGACCCACATCACCGAGGGAAAACACCTTGAATATTCGGAAATGATTGTATTTTCAGGGAGGTAAATGAATTGATTATTAGTATTATACAAGCCAGAGATCTAGCTCCCAACCAATATACTGGAACATTAGATACATTCATTAGAGGAATATTACTTCCTGATATAGCTGCTAAATTTCAAAGCAAGGTAAGTTGATTAGTCCCATGATAGAAATTTACTACTTAATTGGGTCTCTAGTGGTTGTGAAACGACCGTATTACCACTTTAAAGATGTCATCATTAGAAGTACGGTTCCATGATTAAGTTTCGGAAAAGTTGTGAATTTAAGGTTGTTAAGTGAAATCGCCATATGCAACTACAGAATGGTTTTGATGCTGTGGTGCTTACATGATTCAGAAAGTAAGACCTTTAGTCATTGACTCTGATCTTACCCTTTGGCAATGGAATTTGTCTTTTGTTTTGTTGGCATTGTCCCCCCCCCCCCCCTCAATTTTCAAATTTCGGCCATTCCACCTAACGATTCGTAGAAACGCCAATGGCTCCCACCAACGTGTTAAGTTAACGTTTTCTCCGTATCTTAACTTTCAACTTTCAACAATTTTATCTATTTCAGACAATCAAAAACAGCGTTGATCCAATATATAAAGAACGGTTTCTATTCAACATAGAACCAACACAACTGGAAACCAGAGTTCTACAGTTTCAGGTCTATTCGGTAGATAAATATGCCAGGCAGAAGGTGATTGGTGAATCTGAAATCAGAGTTGGTGATGTAGACTTGAATCAACCTATCAAAATGTGGTTAAACCTTAGAGATATTTCTGAAGAGGTAAGCATTGAATTGAATACGTTTCTGAGGGTACCAGCAAACGCCACAGGGAGTACTATAGCGAAAAGTAATGTTGTATTCTAATGAAAAGGTGATTCTGATATCTCTGTCGTCTTTTCTCGTCATTAAGATACTTGGTTCGTCATTTCTGGTTTGGTAGGCAAAGGGATACCTAGGAACCAAATATTACGCCAATCGAAATAACAAGTCGAAACTATCAAATCTGACTACTCCGTGACAATATTGTTTGCGCAAAATCTAATTACTTCTGTGATATAGCAGTGATTCTTGTGATATTTATAAAGCTCGATATATGTACAGTGTAATTGTGGAAGGATTAACATTAATTAGTTTGGTCAAGGACCAGCTGAGGAAACGGATTCTGGTGAATCTAAGTTGTTGTCCTTGTAAAAAATTGATTGTTTCAGTCTTTCTTGAAAAACTTGTTCGGTATACACTGACGATAGCTTGCTATATAGTTCAAAATAATATAATACATTCCTTATACTCCATAAACATCAGTATACCCGGATTACGGAAATCATTTAGTTTTGAAGTCACATCTTTACCTTATATTTTAGAAACCAACAGAGTATGGTGATATGATGTTTAGTCTAAGTTATTTACCAACTGCTGAAAGGTTAACTATTGTTATTGTAAAAGCCAGAAATCTTAAATGGACGGATAATAAGGATTACGGTGGTAAGTGGTCTCCGTAAAATTGACATGCTATTAGGACTGTGACATGTGACATTTGACGCTTGTCATTTGTCGAACATGCTATGACAAATCTTCAGATATACACGAATACAAGAGCTAATGTCAAATGTGTGGGCGTTTGCTGTGTTTCATTTAATCATTCAGTCTGTCATCTCATATCGCGTGAAACTGCCTGTGTCACTTATTAGGACAAACATCTAATTTTCGATTTGTCTACAATTAAGGAGACTTTGAGAAATTGGTGTCAGTTGAGTCTGATATTGAATGGCAAGAACGTTTTCTTTCTGAGAGATATAATGGTTAAAGTTGGCATATTGCTATTTCAAAGCCTTCGGTATGTATTCAATTGAACGCGAGCTGAACGAAGGATGTTCATTTTGAAAATTGATAAAGGAATTCATAAGCTGGCAAAACAAATTAAATGGGTCTAATGCTGTCAATTTAAAGCTTCATAGAGAGGGGTGGGATGCGGAGGGAGGGGGGGGGGAATAGACAAGTAGTATACAATCCCCATTTTAAGTCAATAGTAAATTAGTACACTGGTTCCTTGACTACCAAACATCAGTTTAGACGTTCAAGATCTAAATTGAGCATTTTAAGCTGTGTTTTATGATTCGCTGTCTAGCCAACGCTTCCTCGTTCAAAATAAGTGCCTTTATTAAAAACTGTTGAGATGGACAGGCAGTCTGAATGATTCTCGTTGACCTAAGCGATAATTTGAAACTTTCCGTCTGTGTTATCTACGGCTAAACTTCTACAGCGATACGGGCAGTTGATGTGTACGTTGTAGACGAAAATCAAACTCGTTTTGATCTTACAACAGCGTTAAAAACGATAAGTTTATTGTTTTAAAATAATACAATCAATCACGATTGCGATCACTGTAAGCCACCACGTAATCAGCTGTAAATTTTAAAACAAACTTGTCAGATCTCACTGGAGAAAATGAATGTCATCCAGATGAGGACAAATATGCTTCACTTCGAGCAAACGATCAATTCTAAAAACATCACCGTGATTTAATTCGATAAAATATTATAATAATTATAGCCGCTCTCTGTCAGTGTCAGTAGCTATAATTATTGTCGAACCAATCATCTGTCGAATAGGAAACGTTTATAGCAGATGGTATTTATCCCGTCATTCTACAGCAGTAGTTCATCTAAATTATATATCTTTTGACAACTGGGTAACGTACAGAAATCGAGTTTCTGTTCTTTTAATCAGATTGAGATGGGTGGTAAATGATCAACGTCTATGTAAGATTATGTATTAGTAAAGCTATACTCCTTGGAAAGACTGTTAAGGTGATCTTAGATCGAGATTGGCAGAAACACAAAACAGCCGAACCTTCAATGGATACTAAAATCTGCCGCAATGGAATCAATGTCTGGATTCAATCGAATTGAGTGTCATCAGTTGGTCGTGGTTGTTTGTACAAATTGTATCTCGTGATTGACCACAGCAGCTCTGAAAAGGCGACCACCCATACTAGCAGTTGCTAGCGGTCGTTCAATTTCTGGATATTAGCGCATCTGGTATACTTATATATATATAATATATTTAAAATTAATGGCATGACTTTGTTGACCCGAACCCAGTTGTCTAGATGTACGCAAATTTTGATCTTGATGTCGACCCCAGCAAATCCGATTTGCAAGTTATCGATCAATTTCTGGATGTGAGCTCATCCGATGAAATCTTCTGAACAGCCATACTTATTTGAATGTGATTATACTCTTCTCTATTTCAGACCCGTTTGTTAAAGTATATTTACTACAGAATGGTAAGAAAATCAGTAAAAGAAAAACGACAATAAAACGAGGAGAGAATACACCTGTATTTAACGAGGCTATGATCTTTTCTGTACCTTCATCTGCCTTACCTGTAAGTATATAACCACAGATTGGTTGGTTGGTAGATGGCAAGTTAACTGAAGTTAACGCCCGGCTTGGTAGTCATGATATTTGGTAGTTAGATCTACATCAATTGGATGGTTTGGTTTTGTTGGTTTGGTTTTATCATAATTTCAAATGAGAATAAATGGTATAGTTTTTGTACGTGTATCGGGAACACTTATACCATTTTATTTTCAACTTGTCCATTTATCGTTAGATGTGGATCCTTTTTGCAGTAAAACTTGAACACGTGATGATGTCATTATAATTAAAACCTGTTGGTTCCAGTAATTAAAGAATCATTCCCGATCTTGACTACCTTACTTCAGCCGTGGTAAATAGCCACTGCCCTTCACTACTATCAATTTTCCAATTTTCCACTTCATCTATAACGCTAGTTTTTAGAAATCAACAAAATGTCACTGTAGTAATGAGTTATAGTGTAACAGTATGTACCCTACAGCTAGTCTGAAGTATTTCACTTGAATAAGTATTTCCATTAGTTAACATCCATGCCTGGTTAAACCAGTCTACCAGTCCATTTCATTAACTAAAGATGTTGGTCCACTGTTTTAATGGTTCTATTGCAGGGGTTTTCAATCTGTGGATAATTTTAACATTTTTAGGTGGTAATGAGGCGCATTACCATTGAAGTCTACCATAGAATTTCTGGACAATCATAATTTCTGTTCATCCAGGCTTTATTCTCCTACTTGAAAAAGATTGCAGGGAAAACTTAAAAGAAAATCACGAAATAGTAAGGGTTTGTAGGTAAGGTTGGGCAATGAAATCGATCAAGTGGCTGCCTAGCAAGATACGCCCACTTTTATGATGTGGATATCCTATAATTTTGACAAACGACTAAGAATACCCACGCGATAGAAACCTGCGCAATATTGTCTCGGTGTGTCAATGGCGGAAGTAATTTTAGTAATGAATTTATTTCTCCCAGGTGGAATTGTCTGGTATTTGATTTCACTTGAATAAGTATTTCTATTAGTTAATAAATATGCCTGATTTAACCATTAATCTGGGTAGTTTTATTTCGTTTAGTTAAAGTTACGACTGTATCATAAACCAATAAAAGGTTTATTGACATAGAAAGTCTGCTACTCAAACGAGCAAACATGAACTGAAAAAGTGCGCGAATTTTAGTAATGCTGATAAGTTCATTTTGATCATTTGCTTACCGAGACCAAGAAATTTGAATTTGGAGTAACTGTTGAGATATAATTCAAAATGATATATGAATAGTTTGCTTTCAGACATTACCCCAATTTTTCCTCGAATTCCATAACTACTAATAAATCCACTTCTTCTGACCTACAAGTCTTTATTTTTACAGCTTAAAAATACTACTATAACCGAATTATATGTCTTCGTCGTAGCTTTATCCATGTTCACAATGTACAGCTTAAAAATCTGCTTGCACAATAGACCCCATTTCACTTTATACATGTTAGACTGTACTCTACTCTAAATCATGTATATAATCTCATTTATCACTTGTCTTCAGCCTGTACAGCTCAAACTTTTGCTTCTATTGGCTATACCTTTAAGTCATGTATAGATCTCATTTATAACTGTATCTATTTTCAGACTGTACAGCTCCGAATCACCGTAGCAGAACTACTTCCAGATAATCGAACGCCTTCATTAGGTCACGTGATCGTCGGCTCCAATACATCAGGTACAGAACTCTCTCACTGGAATCAGATGATGACATCATTAAGGAAACCTGTAGCGATGTGGCATTATCTAAGGAAATGAATACAACATGAAAACCAATTTGAAAAGTAACTATTGTGTGTGCTATTGTAAAACTATGCTCAGGTCGACTGGCGTTTCAGGCATCTCATCGATTGGTCGAAGTCGACTTAAACGAATCTCTGATATCGAAAAACTAAATCCAACTGTTGTCAGATACCATCAGTTGGCAGCTGTCGTTCAAAAATCCAGGTGCCCGCAGATAATGCCAGTCGCAAGGTCGGCCTGAGTCTCGCTCAGAAATACCCCTGTGATGACTATAGGCCTACAGTATCGGCTATATTTCTTTGAAATGCTGGCTTAGCCTTGATCTGTAGCTGAAGCGACACTTCGTTTAATTGAACATCAAGAACAACCTCCCAATCACCATGAGATGTCACTGTATTGTATTCCAATTATGGTAAATAGGTGGTGGTTATCCCGCTTGCAAATTAGGACAATTCTGGAGAAAATAAATACAGCTTACGGCGTACAATGTGCCCACTTCTTTTCCCTTATAATATATCGGTCCGTTATTACCGAACCAGTGGCGTGTTCTGGCCCATCTTGGCCCCCACTTTCAAATTTTTTAATCATTTTACATAGTGAAAAAATGTTCTGTGCCGAATATTATATTTATGTCGATATCCAAAACAGAAAATGAATATTTATACCGATAACCAGATTATGAATATTAATGTCGATAACCAAAAACAGAAAATGGAAATTTATATCGATAGCCTATCAAAAAATGAATATTAATGTCGATAACCAAAACGGAAAAAGAAAATTTATGTCAATATCCAAAACAAAAATGAATATTTATGTCGATTACTCAAACAGAAAATAAAATATCTAAATGCCGCTAACTCAAAGAGAGCATGAATAGCATATTATGTCGATAACCCATGTCGGTAACTATTATCAATGTCGATAACCCACACAAGAAATGAATATCATTATCGAAATTTCCCCTTATTGCACATCCTTTTTTCTCTCAAACAATTGTTCAATTTGTACTTATCCTCTTTGAATCTTTGTATTTTTATCTACAAGTTTTTCATTTCAATGTTTTGGTATGATATTGTTATGTTTGTCATGTAAATAAAAAAAAATTGTTTCCGTTATGGCTAATTTGGGTGTGTTCACATCAGCCCCGGCGTTAGGGTGCGCGGTCCCCAGCAAGTGAGAATTAAGACCCAGCAAAAGTTCAGCAGAGATTGATTCATTTACAGTGTCTTTGTACAAAATCAAAAAGATATAGATTTTGATACGTTTTTGGCCCCTCAAAATTGTCGGAAATTAGTTTTCTGGGCCTTTAATTCTTCAAAGTACAAAATCTGATAGTTTTATCACAGGGTTGAAATTGTACATATCATTATTTAATATTGGGGCATATAAAGGGGATGATCGAGCCTCTTTTAAGAAATGGGACCCGACAAAACCAGGCTAATTCACACCCCGCAATACTCCTATGATTTTACTACAGCAAAATATTTTTGCTTGATAGCTGTTTGATTAGAACGCACCATTGACGTAAGCCTTGATTTAAAAAGCAAAATTTAACTGTAGAGCGCTATTTACAATGGCAAAGAGTGGTTGGTTTTCTTTAAATAACTTGACTAAGCTCAATATGTCATACGTCAGCATTAATTATTCACATGCGCAGTATAAGCGCTTTATATTCAATTATGACGTCATATGAAAACAATCAAAAGAAATATGGCTCCATGAATGTAAACTCTTTATCAGAATAACACAGATATATTTCTACACCAAAATGGTGTCGATTACGTTGTCGAGACTATTGGATTTGGCAATAGGTTCGCCTGAGGTTGGTGCCGTTAATTTCAATGTTTTATATCGTCTGCTTAAGGCTATGATCAACAAACTAGATTTAAAAGATTTTGAAATCGAATTTAGCGATTTCGAAAGAGATGCACTGGGTGGCACAAAACTACTGGCTTTAGAAGAAAACAAGCATGAATCTCCGTATCACCAATTAGAACAGAAAGTCTCTATTGTATTCAACCAGATGGAGCAGCTCAATGCTTTGCCATCTACAAAGCAATTAACTGATCAGGTTTTGGATAAAGGTGATAATGAACGTCCTTTATCATATATGTGGCAATATATGCAATTGAAAAAGAAAGTAGAAACAAACGAAGAAGGGATTGAGAAACTAATGTCTATGGTCAGCGACCTGATGAAACAAATTGACAATCTCCTATCCAGTAATACTGGTATTTTAAACCGCCTTGGGGATTTGGATTTACAGGCTTTGAATGAGAAAATAGGAGATCTGCATAATAGTGTAAACAATCTGAATGTGCGGCTTGACAGGCTTCCCCCCGCTGAAGACATGAATAATTTTGTAACTTGGAGTTACCTCGAAGATGCCCTGAATGGTTTTTATCGAGCAAAAACATCTACCTCTGTGGAAAACATCTGTGGCTATTACGATGACCTCATCAAGAAAACGCCTGAAGAGAGGAACGAATTCATTGAAGATTTAATCAAAAAGGGTTCGGTACATCAATACCTGCCGAAGTTGGACGACGAGGTTTTGAAAATGAGCCCGGAAGAAAGGAAGTCTTACATAGAAGAAAGCATTAAAAACGACAGCTTCAAAGATCTTTTCCCTCAAAGTGGTACAGATATGTTGAAAATGAATGAACAAGAACGTGAAAACTTTGTTGAAGATGCTACTAATTGGGGAACAATAAGACAATATCTGCCTGGATTGGAAAAGAATTTTGAAACGGAAGATCTTGCAGTTCGTGTGAAAACGATCGAGGATGCTATTAAGGAGGGCTTGTTCCATAAATTCTTTCCTTGTAGATTTCAATACTTGAATGAAATGACTCATAATCAGAAAAAAGTGTCTATTGAAGTGGCCCTACGAAAAGGAACGCTGGACGGATATCTACCGGGTGTTGGGTTAATAGACAATCCTGTTGAGTTCGCTGATAAAGCTGCTTCAACTGGAATTATAGAGGCATATCAGTCTTTTACTGGTTCAGAACCACCACCAGTATCAAACTTAGAGAAAGATATTGAAAAGGAAATTATAAAGGAATGTCAAATGTTAATGTATAAGGATAACGGTTTGAAAGAAACAGATTTTGCCAAAGAGTCTTATGTTGAATCTCCTGTAGCCGAACCTGGAAAAGACGTCAAAGAACAAGAATCGTATTATGACTCTAGAAGAACAGTGTCGCCGAGATCAAGGCCATTAAGTGCAAGGCCAAAATCAAAGGTACCATCAGGAAAAACAAGATCAAGGCCACCAACCGGAAGACCAGCATCGAGCCATAGTTCTCCAGGATATGTATACAGTACAATAAGTATGGGACCATCTCCTGACTTGGTAGATGTATTAGAAAGACTTGGAAGCATTTACGATCAACACAATCGGCTTGTTGGATGGGTTAAAAATTTGAAAGAGCATTTGCAAAATAAGGCTGAAAATTTGGACTTGCAGCAACTTGAACAACGAGTTATGAATTTGGAAGACTTGATGAAAAAAGGGGATTTATCAGAACTGTCTAAACTGATGGAATTGATGCAAAGAGAGATAGAAGAAATCAAACAACTTATTAACAACTTGAAGAGTGGTGGAGCATTAGACAAAGCATCACTTCCCCAAAGCGTTCAGATAGCAAGTAAAGCGTCTCTTCCCGATATCGGTCAGATCGTTGAAAACAGAATATCCGATTCAGTTGCTTTTACTGACTTGTTGGAGAAGATAAGTGGTCTCGAAAACAAGATAGCTGGATTCCAAGAATCTCTGAACGGTCGGGGCAGTGTTATGTCGAGTGATGTTCTAAATACGCTTACCGTCCTACAAGATAGTATGTCAGAGTTGTCAAGTGACATGGAAGAAGGAAAGAAAAGAAGGCGGGAAAAATCTTCAAAGATCATACCAGTGGCAGATGAAGAAAAGCGATCTGAGACGCCGCAATTTGACGAAGATGAAAGATTTGCGAATGTTGTGGAAGGAAGTGTCACTTACGATGTTATGAACATGCTTGGCGAAACCATGCCTGAAGATTGTAACGATCAAGGAACACGTTTGAAACGTCTCGGGCTTATTCTGGACAATCAGCTCGGTGAGGTTAAAGATAGAATTGAAAATGTGGATGAAGATTTGGCGCTGATGGCAAAAGCTGTTGAGGTTGCCCTTGACAGGGTCAAGAACGCTGAAATCGAACAATTAAAATCTGTTTCGAATGCTTCGACCAATAAGACTCCTGGCTTCGTATCAAACGTGGATAATGAGGCTCTTCTTGAAACGCAACAGACAATTCGCCAGCTCCAGGAAGAGATTGGGAAACTAAATGCAACCACGGGTGAAATTATCAATGTTAATATCCAGAGGCAAATGCAAATTGAGCAGCTTTACGAAAACAAAGCTGATAAAGAGTACGTTCTAGGTGAATTCGATGTGAAGGCAGATAAACGTCAATTGGAGAGCAAAGTCAATTATAGCCTTTTCAACAAAACAACAGATGAAATAAACAAAACTATAAGAGAATTTGAGAACAAATTGGAAGGCAATGAAACAGAAATGCAGAATATCTTCCATCAGCTGACTGAAGATGTAGATGGGAAGATTGACAAGATGGAAATGGATCCTTTGAAAGGATGGGTAGACAGTCGAATTAGAGAGTTGAACAAGAAGATCGCTAAGTCACAGCCTGGATGGACAGATGATGATGCAGCAGGTTTACGAAAGCAGTTGATTCAACGATTTCAATGTCTGTCATGTGATAAGACCATCCACATGACATCAAAGAATCCAGTAGCGTCATTGCCTCTTCCGAGTAGCATGCCAACTACACGATCGGCTAGACCCTATACCATCTTTGAACTGGATCAAATTAGACTTAAAGCTTCTAAAGGAATCATTAGTCAAAGTATTATGAATTTTGAAAGAGCTCTGATGGAGAGACAACTGGCACGAATTCGAAAATCTGATTTGAAGGCTTTTCTTTATCATTATTCATCTGAGTTAGAAGCACTTGGAATGCATAAGGAAGTTGCCTTAGCAGGTCAGTCTGCCACGGATAGTTACGCCAGGACCCGAGCATGTGGTGGTCTTCACACAATGACCTTCCCACACCGTAGAACTATTCGAATAGCTAACATGCCCAGTATTCATGGAGGGGAGAAGAGACCTAAGGATGTCCCACGATGTACTCAGCAATGTGGAGAAGAATCAGACGTCCAAGGTGCAGATGGAATAATATATAAAGGTAGATGCGGTTACTCCGAAGCTGGTCATGGTCCAAAAGGAACGAAAGCGATAAGAAAAGTCATCCCTCCATCGACATCTCAACCCCTACCAGCATCATCTTCACGTCCAGTATCAGCCCGAAACAGGGGACAACGTCCAGCATCCGCTCGCTCGGGATCTAGACCTACTTCCGCTCGTCCGAATACCGTCCAAGCCATTAGAGAAGAGGATAGTGTACCAGTTAACAGGCCAAATACCCCGGATAAAAATACCAATTAATGCTTATGATTTTTAAAAGCTCATTTTGTTGTTTGTATTTTGTTGGATTGGGAAATCAAAAATTTAAATAAAAATAACATATGTTGTTCAAAGTATCAGTCTTATTTGGTGATGCCAGGACAAAACTTGTCTTCTTGTGGTATCGACATTATCAGTTCACCGATAAGGCATTGCTGTATGATTTTTAGCATATCAAGAAGCACTTAAGATCATTGAACAATTCAAGGGAAATTCAGATAAAACTCCATTCCGGGTTGGGCCAACTCTTAGGATTTCCAGGAAAAGCTGAATGGCTGACATTGAGCATTATCAGCAAGGAAAGCAAATATCATGGTTACAATATTCCCCTTGTCCATGACATACTTGAATACTACAAGAAATGACTAGATGGATGTAGCTATCTGAAGTCAGCCAAGATATTTGTGCTCATTGGTACCATTCAAACAACAGCTGGTGGAGCCCTCCATATTATTTCACTTAAAGGACTACATATCTGCCCAGGGTTATGAGCACAAATATTCGATTGAGTAATTACTTAACAGAATAACTTCTGCTGCCAGGCCAAACAAAGCTGAAGTAATCTTGCAGATGACAATCCAGCTTGAAAATCCAATTGACCCTGAACAGAACAAATGTTCAGACAGACACGGTTTCCAAGGTTGTCAACCCATGTGAAATTCATACAGCCAAGAATAGTCAAGATTAAGGGCAGTTGAAGCTGAGAGCAAGGAGAGACAAATATGAAATCAAGGAAACCCTGTATCTGTGCCCTCTGTTGAAAAGTAACTTGCTAGTTTCAATTACTAAAGGGAAAGAACTCCAGTAAATGTATATATTTTATTAAGAATATGTACAGAAAACAAATATTGCAGTATACATGTGTTTTTAATTTTTCTGTTCCCTCGTAATGAGAAATTTTCCATGAAACATGATCTTTTTTTGATGATTGTTCAACCTGAAAAAAAAAACATACTGCAATAACAAACTATCTTCAAGAGATTTTCTTAATTATTTATGTATATCGAGGACGCTTGATATTATCAATTTGTACCATTTGAAATTCCAACTTGACGTCTGTGGCTCCTGCAATTCCACTAAATCTAAGCGTTTGATGATGTCACTCGAAAGGTTTTATATTTTGCAATTAGTGATGTTATCAATGCTTAGTTTTAATGGAATTGCAGGAACCACAGGCATTAGGAATGGTGAAAATTGATGTCATCAGTGTTCCTTTATACACATAAAAATTTAGAAAATTTCTTAACAAAGCCTTTTAAGGTAAGATCTTCATTAATTTGAAATCTGTTTTCTAGTATTTGCAAGTGACATCACCCGCTTTGTTTTTTTTAATTAGTCAGGACTTTGTATGCCTTCTTTTTCTACAGTAGTATACACTATTAGATTCTTCTTTTATCTTCCGTTCTTACCCAAAACATAAAACTGCTAAACATATATTCCAACCCATAACAACAGAAACATTACACCAAATCCCATAAACACTGAGGCGAATAATGAGACCAGTAACTCTTTAAATATATCTCTAGTAAATTTGGTAGCTGTTACTTCATATCTATTGATAAGGGTTAAGGAAATATTGCTTAATAGTTGAAAGAGCCCAATTTCATAACTCTTATCAGTCTTTAATTTAATATCAATTACTGTTATTTTACAATTGTCAAATATACCAAAAGTAACATTGTGTAATACGTTTTTGTTGAATTTTAGGGGAAACAGACATTAAGACTTTGGTAAATATGAAACATAAGTTCGAAGACAGAAAATTGCGTGCTCAATGCATGTCAAAAATGATCTGTTGAAAAAGCAAAATGATCACAATCATTACTTCTTTCTTGACCTTATGTAATTGGATTTTCCTCAGGCTAGGATCAAATTGTCATAGAACAGTTATAGAAGATGCTCCTTCTCAATCAATCAAAGTAATGAATTGTTATTTTTCAAAAAATTAGCAATAATACTCCTTTAATTCAATTAATTTGGAATAATTTCATTCTATTGATGATAATTATAAAGGATACACAAAGAACCATGCCATGAAGAAGATACCAATTCCCAGTAAAACTACTGTTAAGTGTGGAAATACAGCCGGGTTGATAGGGCTAACATAGCGACTCATAGACTCTATACCCACCTGAAAATAATAAATAACATCACAATATTAAATACATAAAGGAATTGTAAAATTAATATTCTGAGAGTGTGAGACAGTGTTACGAAAAAGTTGCGAATATAAATTTTGAATTTTGTCTATCGGATTGTTTACAAAAGAAACAAAGCCATAGGTAGGCCCTAGTAGATAAGTAAGCTACCATGCCGTTGTGGAGGTTCCAAAATAGAAAAAAAAAAATTTCTGTCTTTAAATTTCTAATAGTATTAGCATGATTGTATGTATGTGTTTGCTGTAGGCCTAGGTGTCAGCCAATCACAAGCTAGATAGTGTCAAGCCACATGCATTGACAATGTTTACACAGAAAAAAAAGTCTTTTCTGATGCAAAAAATTCGAATGAATGTGTATGCAAATAATTTCATACTTCGACGACATTTGTAATATACAACATCAATAAAATAGCTTTGAATTAAAGCTTAAATCGTTTAATTTTCACCAACTTTCTAAGCGACACTTGGACACTTACCATTTTGCCGGAGGAAGTTGTTGTCTTTAACGCATGCGCCTTTACATTCTCTTCATCGGTGGTGTGTAATAATCAATTCCAGGGATATGTTTTATATTTTTGAACTCTTTCGAACATTTTCTTACACTGCACATAATTTCTGTGAAATCAGACAACACAGAGTACAAACAATACACAAAAATAACTGTATTCAAGAATTCTATTATACTTTTTTTAAATAGAAAGTCCAAAAATAATATTTACACCAACCATGAATGTCGTATTAAAATTTTTCTTTACGGCAATACAGACCAGTTTATGGCAACACATTTGTTTCGTTTCTAACATTTTTCATCTGAAGTTTTACCTTGTTAATATCACGAAAAACTAATATTCACCTACCAAAATGAATATAAGATGTGCTCGACCCGAGGACTTAATGAACATGCAACACTGTAATTTACTATGTTTGCCAGAAAATTATCAAATGAAATACTATTTTTACCATGGTTTGTCATGGCCTCAATTGTCTTATGTTGGAGAAACGTCAGATGGGAATATAGTTGGCTATGTGCTGGCTAAAATGGAAGAGGATCCAGAAGATTCCATTCCACATGGTCACATCACATCTTTAGCTGTTAAACGTTCACACAGACGACTTGGTCTTGCCCAGAAACTGATGGACCAAGCCTCCCGGGCTATGGTGGAATGTTTTAAGGCTCATTATGTTTCTCTACATGTTCGTAAAAGTAACCGTGCTGCCCTTCATTTGTACACAAATACCCTAAAGTTCAAAATCAGTGAGATTGAACCAAAATATTACGCAGATGGGGAAGATGCCTATGCTATGAAGCGCCAACTACCAAAGAGTTATGATGATGACAACAATATAGAGCTGCACACTCCCAGTATGCCTACAGATGAATTAGATGCTTTACATATAGAGCCAGGAAAGCAGGATTTAGAAAAGGCTCAGACTGAACAAATTACAAATAACACTTCTTAATACAGATATTAAATTGTATATAGGACTTGTTTTTGTCTTTCCCGTAAAGGATTCATCTATTCATTGGAAAGATTGCTCTTTTATTTGGTATTGATGAAGCTTATAGCAAGCTTTTCAAAAATCATAGGTGAAGTCAATAACGGCATTGTACAAGTTTGATTGAGACAAATATAATACACTTCAAATTCCGTATACCACAACTAGAAGATAATCAAATCAAATTGGAAAGGATCAGACTCATGGTGTTTTAAGTGTTTGTCAATTTTGGTATAAATGAAAATATCTTGCTCATGCCAAAGTTATGGCTTATGAATATTGATGATCAAACTTAGACAAAATCATTAGGAATCTTGTATGTTATTTGCTTGTTTAATCTTTTAAACAAAAGGAATGTGTCCATGAACATTAAATTCTTTATATGTTTTCTAAATATTCTTTTCTGATTATCTTCTTGCATCTTTTTAAAGCAAGTGCAGTATCAGTTCTTATGACATGTGACGTATGTATAAAAAGCCAGTAATGGAGGCCCATATAGAGAGGTGTCTCTCAAAAGCCCAGAAGCCAACGGTTTTCAGATGGCCAGAGATAAAGTTTGAGTATTTAGAGGGCTTAATTTTCATTTCTAAATCAGACCTTTCACTGGCCTGAGATGGAAAGGGGCATACCCAATCGTCCACTCCCTAATATGCCACCCTTGAGTTCATAGAAATCTACTCTCTCCTTGTAATCCTTTAGTGAAGTCTACCGTTCTACTACAATTTTATGTCTCAAAGATTACCTTTCAGACACCACCCTAGCTCATACAGACAATTAATGCAAACCTAGAAGATGACCTATGTGTATATCTGCATAAATTCAAAGTCTGACTCACTGGTCTCCTTCTTCTAAGATCAAGTTTATCGGCACGAGTTGCACCCCTTTGTCGAAAAATGACGTTTTGTCTTAAGCCGTCCGTATCGTTCAGGGTGCACTTGTTGGCATTGGACACTTTTAATTGTTCCTTACAACGGAAGTTAACTTGTTCACAATGTCAAGCAAGTACGTACTTCGTCTTTATTCATGACTACGATAGCCACCTTTCATCTATCATAGAAGTTTGACATTTTTTGAAAGGCACATACTGGTAGAAAAATATGGTCACTTTGATATATAATTGTAAAGTAAATACACTTTTTATGGACCTAAATTTGGTGTGGTATTACTGGGACACTGGCAGTCAGAGGTCTGTGGTTCCTACCATTCCTTTAACCCTAAGAGTTTTATGATGCCACTATTTCAACAACTGCTAAAAATATATATAATTAATATATATAAAAAATTATATATAAAGAAACAACACACATTAACAAATAGAATATAATTTAATATATTTAAACAGTAAATATATAATCACAGAACAGCTTGGATTCATGCATGGTATCCATCGTGCCGTTGCTAAAAGAACATGGGATTCAGGATACAAACATATTCGGAAAAACTTTTCTAGACTAGACCAGTACTACAACAAAAATTTAATGATTCCCATGTTAGCTAAAAATAAAAAGAGGTAGAAAAAAAAACAAAGAACAGCGCTATACTGGTACATTTAGAAACGAAATACAGTCTAAGGTGTACATAGCCTAGATGTACAGGAAGTATAGTTTAGATGTACAAGACGTATAGCGTAGATGCACAGACCATGTGTATTAGATGTACATCACGTATAGCATACAAATTGATGTACAGGACGCATAACTCAGATTTACTGGACATATATCTTAGAATATTTAAGATGCACATGACGCATAGCGTAGATGTACAGGACGCATAGCTCAGATTCACAGGACATTAAGCCTAGAGATGTGGGTACATGGATCAACCAGAGAGATAAATAGCCCAGTTATACATTCAGTAAGCTACGGCTACCTCTGCTGTAATAAAATAACGTGTATAAATCGTCTAGCTTCCTATTTTCTAGCATAAGGCCATCACAAGTCAGAAGATCAGTCAATAACTATCACTTGTTTCTATCATTGTAAGGAATGGTAAGTTGGGCACGATAGTTAAAGCACTATTATTATTGTCATGGTTATTAATCTAAAGACAATTTTTAGTTATTCCTCAACAATTGCTGATAACCCTGGCATAAATTCAGGAGGTGGTGAACCAGGTGGTTCTGCTGGTGCTGAAGCTTTTCTTTTAGGCTTTAACCGAAAAGAGTTTCTGGATTTTGGATCGCGTCCCATCAATCTGAAATTCAAAGACAGATATTTGTGAGGGAACTTTCAATCTTGTAAGCTATAACCTACTCCCCAATGAAGATCTAGCAGTTGCCTCCAATTCATTCATAAGGAGTTTATCCAATCAGGTTTCTCGCTTTTATCTTGGTCATTGTCATCTATGTATAGCACTGTTGTGAATGTCATCCTTCTTTAGAAGTATTTTTGAGTTTAAAACATATAACCTACTTGCTAAATGATTCCTTCTTCCACAAAACAAAATATGAGAAAACCCAGGGCCGAGTTAAACCTTGACCTATTCTAATTTTATCTAGATGCGATCTTCTATTTAAATTCTGTTCTCGACGTTTTATCGCCCATTCTCTCTTATATTCTAGCTCCTGTCTCATTGCTTGTCTAGCTTCTTCTTCAAGTCTCTTTAACTGAAAAGGGTTAAATTAGGATTTCAGAACGGAACACTTTTCAAATGCAATAAGACTATTTTGCCGACAGCACACAAGTTTTCTTCAGTGGGATAGTAATCCAAGCTGAAACGTGGTTGTTTTGAAGGGGTTTTCTTTTCTCGTTTTTCTTAAAAGAACATCCCATATCAAAGTTCGAGCGTCATCTTGTTCGAGCTTCCAAATAAAATGTTTTGTTTTTTTTTTACAATTTTTTGGAAGTGAGAAAACAGATTTAACTCATAACTAACCTCGTCCAGTCTTTTTCTTTCTTCGTCTAATTTCATTTGTTCTTCTAATTCCTTCAATCGCTTTTCTTCTCTCAATCTTTCTTCTTCCAATAATAATGCTTGTCTACAAATAAATAGGAGAAATATTGAAATCTTCAAAATGAAGATAACTATGGCCAATATGGAAACACAAACAACTATCAAAATGACATCGGTTTCACCACTTCGGATCTTGTCTACCCACAAGCACGACTTCTCACCCTTTCGAGAGTAGTATGTGGTCACAATCAGCTTCAAAAGAAGTCCATCTGGTTGGAATTGACGATAACTGGTACTATCAAAGGACAACGCTCTATTATTTAACCTTCCCGTGATATGACTCAATAATAAGAGGCTTTTCGGAGGTCTAAAAACTTTTATACACAAAGCGATAGTGATCGAAATCCTTAAAAGATTACCGTAGTTTTTCTTCTTCTTGTCTGATTCGCTCTTCCTCTTCTTTAAGTTCTCTCTGTCTTCTCTCTGCTTCTTCTCTCTCTTCTATTAATCTTCGCATAGCCTCTTCTTCAGCCTACAATTATACACAAGATCGCCATCTGTTAGTGCTGTATTACTAAATTTTTATGACGTTGGCGTCGTGTAACACAAATTGACTGAAAACTGACTTTCAAATTGTAACCCATAAGTCATGTTCCAAAAGCCACCAAAGTCATACACTTGGGTAGATATGAAGAGAGTCAAATATCCATCCTTTGTCTTCCAATATAAAGTTATCGTTTCAGGCACAAATTGTCTTCACCTAATAGATTGACCCACAGGACAGTATTTTGGAATAGCATATTTTCACCCAGCTTGGCAGATACGTTGTCTACCGTATATGGCATCTGAAGAACTGAGAAGGACTTGTGAGGCCAGATATTTTCATAATTGAAACGGTACCATGGGCCATAATGAATACCCAAGGGAACAGTTCAATTATTTACACTAATACTGCTTACAGAAGGTTTCAAGTGATAGGCCTATCAGCAGATAATCACTCTTACCTCTTTTTCTAATTCTCTCATTCTGAGTTCCTCTTCTTCTAAAGCTACTTGTTGCTCCCTCAGTTCTTCCTGCAACAGAAAACAACACTTCGTCAGTTCAAATTTATTAATAAACCACGATGGTCAATCATCGCTTCACAATACAAGCCAATAATTTTAAAAATGTGACGTTACGATGACCTTTTTCCTGGTTCGACCATTCCTGGGATTCGAATCCATAACAACCAGTAATAGGATTCGATATCCAGTCGAGCCCTGATATTCCATGTATGAAGTGGATTGACAACTGACCTGTAACGCCTCATCTGCTATCCTCTCTTCCTCTTCGATCCTTCTCTCCTCCTCGGCGATTAGTTCACGTCTGGTCTCAATATCTCCAATTCTATCTAACATTTCCTTTTCTTTTTGCCTGGCAATTTCTCTCATCACCTTTTCTCGTTCTCGCCTCTCAATAGCTAGTTGTCGTTTTCTTTCCTGTTCAGCTTTTCTCCTAGCATCACGTTCTAGACGCTGCTTTTTCCTTATTTGTGCCAGCTGCTCTCTGGCTTCTTCTTCATTTTGTTTAATATGTGCTGCTTCTTCCTCTAGTTCTTGTTGTTCTTCCGCCAGTTCCTAAAATACCACCAACCATTAAAATCATAAGAGGGAAAATGACTTATACCATTCATAATTGCAAAATATACGTCAAAATCAACGAGTTAGATTTGAAAACAACCCATGTACTAACGTAGATCCTTCAAGAAAAAAATGAAGAACGGGTTTTTCTTACATGCTATATGGCTAATGGAGTCTTAACCAGAAGCAGTAGTAGCTCATTTGGGTTCTTTGCGGACTCGACATTGCACCAAGAAGATATTAATCTTTAGATGATACACCCTACGTTAATAGTTGAAAGTTGAAGCTTTTATTTATAGCTACTTGTCCACAGTACAATAATTTAAACTTGTACTCTACAGCTTAAAACATTTCATGATCAGAATTACATACTAAATCTATAACATTTTCAAGAGCTACGTTGTCTAAAGGTGTTTTAGACATAAAAACCCTCAGCAATACTGGTTTAAAATTGGATTGAATTTTTGGACTAGTACGTAAAGTAATATGAGCAACATAAAGGACCAGAGTCAAGATGAAAAACCGTACCTTAGCTTTTCTTTGAATCTCTTCTTCTTGTGCTCTTCTTAATTCTTCTCTTTGGGCTATTTTGTCTTGCAGTGCTTGCATTTCTTCTAGTCTTCTCTACAATATAAGAGAAAACATATACAATTCATCAAGTATAACGACGACTTCAGACATACTCATTCGATCATCAATGCATGGATGTTCTTAAGACCGAAACATTTGTCTCTATACCAGCCTCTGATAGATATTTGGATCAGACAACTGTCAAAATAACCATCAGAGGCTGGTATAGAGGCAGATGTTTTGGACTAGGATGTTCTTAAGCGTTGTGCTCTTAAAGGATGGAGTTTTGGGGAATTAAACTAAGGAACATTAACTTTATGAAATGAAACATTTTTCAAAAGGGACCAAAACATACTTTCTGCTTTCTGAGTTCGATTGGTATAGATTTTTCCTCAAATTTTTATAGTTTCGGTTTGTTGTTTTACAATTCCAGATTCATATTAACATCACAAATTTTCGCCCAGTCAGGCATATTTACTTCCGTTTTGCTGTTGATACTATCTTCTGTCCAAACTAAATATAATAAGTAACGAGTGACATACCAGTTTTTCAAGCTTTCGTTGTTGTCTTATTGAATCTCTCTCCTCTGCTATACTCTGCTTTCGATCTACCACAACTTCTACCGGTTTCTTCGGCCTCTTTTTACCTTTGCCACCCTTTCCTTTACCCTTGCCACCCTTCTTTTTCGGCTTTTCGTCTACCACTGGCTCGGTAGCTTCTTCTTCTGTACCGGTATTAAATATTTTAGATGATACTTCTTTTACACGACCCTAGAAAAAAGCATTTGGTTAGAAGTGGGGATAGTAGTAGTTAAACATGTCACTCTGGGAATATCAACCCATCCTATATGAATAGTTGATAATGTCTTTTTGGCTTTTTTATGAGCCAGTTTACTTTCTAATATCACTAGAAAGTATAAACTGGTATGGGTTTCAGGTGCAACGACATATTCAAAGCGCATAACCTTACAGTGTATGTGTTATGACATAATCGTAATGGGAAATAGGATACAAAAAAATATTAGAAAATCTGAAACTTTATAACCACATGAAATCAAAAAAGAAGGATTCGGCTCTCTACTGACATTGATAGGAAAACCAAAATGTCTTCACAATAAAATTAAAACTTTTTGCATTCGGGTGTTCCTGCCTATGTCCAATTTAAGGCACAGATTAAATATTGCAGTAGAGTACTACGTACCTCTAAGAGCTCTTGTGCCAATTTCAACTCTTGCTCAGTCAAACCTTCTTCGCCTTCATCAACAGCCATAGAAGATCCGGCCATTTCAGTATTCATAATGTCTTGCACTAAAAAAGGGTACGAATTTTCATTATGCTCTAACAATTGTAGCTTAGGGTCAAAACAGAAATATAAGAACATTATAAAATATGTTGCAGGTCAGGATTAGTAATATACCTTGGAAAAGTATTTAGAATGTGACAATCCAACGTCACATGTGCAACTCACATTGAACATTGAAGTCACACTGACTAGCGCTGTTCTTACAAAAAATCTCCTTGTTGCACACTCCACGGTATAGCCTGTATGAGAAAAGCAGGACACGATAGGATGAGATCAAGAGATCAAGAATTACGAATTTTCTTACTTTGAAGAAGTTCATTTTCCAGTTCTTCTGCTGATTTGGAAGCGCTTCGTCTAGTTAACATTTCTTCAAGATGCGACGGTAAGGCTGCGTCTTCTTCGGGAACTTCCAGCTTGGGTAACGGACCATCAGGGAAGAATCTTTGATTGGGATGAACCCATGGTTGGTCTTCACCTTCTTCATCAACAATTTCCTCATCCTCCTATAATAATGATACCATTCATATCCCATTTCAAGGAATTTTCGGGCCCCGCCTCAACCCAACATCTTAATTTGCAAATAATTTAGACCTTAAGATTTGTCTAAAATAAAATCCAAAGACACTTGCGAAGGAATCGTTAGGAATTTGATGCAGCTCATATTTCAAACTCTGTTACCAGGACTGACTCATCGAAGGTTAATCACATCCAAGGAGCAATTTGGTTTTGCGTAACTAGTGTTTGTGTCGGACGATTGAACAGTCCTGGCCTACACACTTACACAGTATACATGTAAAAGGTATTGATTCACTCCAGAGTTCACTTGCCTTAATTTCTTCTTCTACGGGAGCTATAGATGTTATATCTAATGCCTTTACATAAACTTTCTCAGGTTTCTTGGGTGCTCGTTTTCTTCTCAGCCTCCTCGCCTTCCGTTCCTTAAATATATAGATAATAACAATCTCAGCCAATTATAGAATAATAATTCAAATTACCTTACTTCGTTTTATCAACCTCAATAAATTTGGGAATAAGCTGATGAACCCCATTGAACAGCGACACCAGGTTCTTCAGAGTCACTAAATTTCACTGATCTTGAGCTCAAATCAAATGAAGCCTTTTGATTTCTATTCGAGAGCTAACATCTTAGAGATGCTAAAGCTCAATTTTGAGTTCAAGTATTTAATCAAGATTTAATTTGTTCAATAATTGCATTTTGGAACATTTCTTTGGGATGGTGTATTAAAAGTGCCTACAGGTGTAAATAGTGGTAGTTCAATTATCTAGCTACTCTAGTGCCCTCAGCAATCAAAATACAGGTCTATACTTACAGGTCCATCGTAATCTTGAGCTTCTCCATCCGACTCTTCTTCTCTTATAAACATAAAATCTTGTTCAGCTTTTTCAGCTTCCTTAGCTCGCTGAGCAAAATCATCTTCCATGTCGTCAAAATTATTAGTCGATTCAATATTCATCTCACTCAACATTCGAGCCCGTCTTCGTCTTTCTAAAACTTCCATGATGTCCTCTTCCGGTTCGTGTTTTCCAACAGATGCCGATCCCGTGGTAGAGTTATCCTTAACAAACACAAATGACAAACTCTCTTCACTTTCTTCAGGATCAGCTGTTGAGTCGGCTGTTTCGTGGGTGGCATCTGTACCCTTCTTAATGTCTTCTCCCACTGAATCCCCAGGAGTGACTTCTTCTCCTTCTTCTCTAGCTCCTTTGGCTTCATCTCTGACGCTACCCTCAGCATCAGCTTTATGAAACGGTTTATTGGCAATGGCGTCTTGGTCATCTTTAACCCCTGCAACACCTTCGCCCCCAATTGTATCATCTGCATCAGGTAGACTGTTGTCTTCCTTATCTGGTTTGTCATCCTCTGCTAGTCGGTTTCCTTCTTCTGTTTTAGAACCATTTAGTAGTTCTTCAGATTTACTATCTTCATCCTTAGCGTCGTCAACATTTTTTTCAGAATCGTCTGCAGGTTTCTGTTCTTCAGTTGGATCTTTAGTTTCTACTTCAGCAGTTTGTTCAATATCTTGGTCCGTGGAAGGAACGACTATTGGATTATAAAAAATACACCTTTAAAGGAACCCGAGAAGTCTTTTGCCAATGAACAATCAGCATGTATGATTAAACAAAATGTAGATTCTGTTGGTTGTCTCAAATAGCTAAAGAATCTTCCTGAAATTTCTAAAAGAAAACTGGTATTGATTCATAAGGGTGTCAGAAGTTAGGAGCAGTTTGGAATGAGCTTGGGAACACGAGCTGTGGAACATGAAACTCCTTAAAATGAAGATACGCTAGTGTCGACAATCCAAATAGATATAATTGATCAACATTACTTTTTGGTTGACATCGAGGTGAATCGAGAATCTAGAAATCAAAATTTAAACTCACCTGCTGGTTTCTTAGACCTAGCGTTCAATCTATGAAGTCTCGCTCTTCTGGGATCTTGTGGTGGTTTAGGTATACGTTGTTCTGGAAGAGGAAACACTGCCAGGGTTAGATTCATATGTTTCATATGCTACGTACACTCTTTTGGCCCAAGATGCCTCGGGAATCTCTACGTCCACATAGGTTCGGAATTTATGAACCAAAAATAAACGACTGTGGAAATGTGACAAGATGTATATAAACTAATTGTCTTTCATGTAACGACAATAACTGAAACTCACCTTGTACTTTATCTACAGCACTGTCCGGCTGACTAACAGTATCTTCTCCAGATTCAACCGTAGCGGAATCGTCATGGACTGGACTTTCATCATGCTGTTTCCCCGCTTGTGTAGCCAAGTCTGTAAAAACGATTAATCAATTTAATAATCAGTCATTTCCTAGAATTGATTATGGACTGAGTCAATGCAATTTTGGTCGTTCTTGTCGTTTTCTTTTATGTTAAATTCGTGATGGAGAAACTCATAATAAAATCAGCCTACATGACTTCAAATACGCGTGCCGAATAAGTCATTTTATTTAACTTTGACATTTTGCAGGTGCTACAGAAATCACGGCTCACTTACCTAGAGGTGTAATGCTCTGTTGCTGATCAACATCTGAAGAAACTATTCCACCATCTTTATTGGCCTTTGTTACAGAGTCAATACCTTGGGTGAGGTCTTCACCAGGGGCACCAGTTTTATCAGCAAGTATATCTTTGTCTTCTGTATTGTCGTAAGCAGTTTGGTTTTGGGTAATTTTGTCCGACATTCCTTCAAAATCAATAGCTTCTTTGACATGCAAACCTTGTCTGACTTCGTCTTCTGCCAGTTCCGTCAATTCATGGTCAATAAACGTTTTGAGGGGATGAGCGATATTTAATTCACCAATCTCCTCGGTCAGTCTTGAACTGTCAGCACTGCTACTACGAGCATCATCCAGAGAGCCGGATCTACCAGACAAACGGCTGCCTGATCGCGACTCGGCACTTCGTCTGCCTCCACTTCTATCAGACTTAGCAGACGATACACTTTTATATGTCGGGGGTAATCGCGTGATTGCGATCGGATGGGTATCTTGTGCATCTTCTGTTGTCGTTACTGGACTGATCCAACTTGCTTTACGTCTACGACCATGCTTGGAAGGTATTTCAGGTAATGTAACCGGGGACAAGCCAGAAAGCTTTCCTGACTCATCTTTGGAAAAATCAGTTGCTAAAACATAAGAAATTCTTCGGTTAAATATATATTGTCAAGGCATTATTTTACATCACAAGTTGTTGGCTCTTATTTAGCAGATGCTAACCACAAGAGAGTCAGCCAGAAGACCGTTAAATAAAAAATATTCATCAAAAGGAAATCGATAATTTTGGTTTGGTTATTATGGGGGAAATACTTTTGAACCACCAAATACAAAAATCCTTAGATAATGAATGAAGTTCTTACCAGAAGAATCAGCTCTACCAAGATATGTTGAAGATTTTATTGATGCAGCTAATGATTTACTGGATAGTATACGTTGTGCAGGACTCGTTCGACTAAAATCAGATTCATGTGAAATAAATGATAGCTAAATAAAGGCAGACAAATCGAGCAGTGTGCAATGAAAGAACTTTTTGTCAGGAGGGAGGTTTTGGGTTACTTTGATTCCATCAGTTTTTGGACTTATAGACGTCTTGATTGCAGAATTGACAGGTATGGTCCGATTATCTTGTAAGGGTGAAGATACATTACAATAATTTTGCCGATGAGTTACGCGGGATCGTGGACCCATTCAATTAATGTTCTACAGTTTCTAAATGGAATATATGGATTAGCTGGTTGTCCACATTCGTCAATCTGTGAAAATCTTCAAAAATATTTATAATTCTGTATTTGATGACGGTTTTACGGCGTAGGTTCTTCGAAATCCAGGGTAGTCTTGTCTAGCCAGTCTAGAATAATTGTTACCTCTGTGATAACGATGACGATTCTGGTTTTAATGAAGATTTCGACTTGCTTCTCCAGACGTCTTCTAATTCGTGTAATAAACTGCGTAGTTCTTGTGATCTTTGTCTTCTTGTTGTACTGTCACCGCCAGCATGTATTCTCTGACTGAAATGGAAGCAAATTTGAAATTAATGGAAATCATTTTATATGGTCATTCTGGCGAGTTGATGTGGGTGTGTGGGGGTGGGGGGTTCATGTTCCTTTAGCAACGGTACGGGCGTCGGGATGGGTGTTATTTACAACCTGATTGTCCACAATTGGAAATTCTTGTGTCACTATTTGAAACTTGTTAATCCTAGAAGATCTCAGCCGGAAATTACTGTAAAAGAAATGTATTGGGGTTTTGCGTCGAATGTTTCTGCCCTTGATTAGGCTAATGGAAAAGGCAAAGTTTCTTAAAAAATTATTCTGGAGATTTTTTTCATCGTTATATTGAATGAAATATAAAAAAAAATATGAATGAATGAATGAAATAAAAAGACGAAGGAATAAATGAATGAAACGGATTAAACAGCGAGTTATTAGGTTTATATAAATATGAACACAATATGTATTTAATATATTATTATATTTCAAATGAAAGGTATGAATTAACACACATTGATAACCCCTCTTACTTTTTTGTCTCTGTTGTAACCATAGCTACAAATAAACAAACTACCGTAATTCTTCAAATAAACTTCAAAAGTATTACAACTTATATGTTTACTTGATCTAGTTGGTCTGTACATGACATTCAATACTATCATGACTTGAGTTTTTTTACTTTATACAGCCAGGAATGAAAGAATTACAGCATCATACATAATTATTATTACTAATATTAACTGTCCGAATTGCAAGGGTATGTACGGTAATGTGCGAAATAGGTATATCGCAATAACATTCACTGTATGAATAGAAGGGTAATTTACTATTAAATATCTGTATATATCATGTCTGTTTAGTCAATACAGTATTTACCTATATGTTATATTAAATAACAGATATCAGTACATGCTAACACTATATCATAATTAGTTAACTTATGTCCTTATACAAATCACTTTGCTCGGCCGAATTCGATATTTTGCAAAACTTTCGATGAACATTTTATTTTTGATTTCCAGGATACGCTATTCGTCAGTCAAATAAAAAATACAGAGTCACAAAATAAAGAGCGTTTGTAAAGCAGTGGCTCAACTACCATAGGGACTGAAAAAATGCAGGATAGCTCTAACGGGGTCCCCTACCCCAAGAAAAAATGCAGGATAGCATATATATTATTAAAAAATCCCGGGGGAGGGGCCCCAACCGACTTAAGTCTACGCCCAACCCCCCCCCCCCCCCCCTCATCTTGTTTAGCCATTGTTACGATGGAATGACCATACCTTTAAAATGCCTCCCCTCCTTATAATTCATATTTTGTCATAATTTCTCCATATGTGGCATTAACTAGACAGAAACTATTGCCAGAGCCGTACCATTTTCGATTTCAAAATATAGCCTGCCATAATTATGAATGAAGCTAAAGTAACTTTTGATTGATTATTGATTGATGGTAGAAAACGAGTTGTTGATTGATTTTTAATGAATGGATAACGATATTGATTGGAACTTTGTGATGTAATTAAGTTTGCTGTCGTGATTTTAATTCTAATTCCTTCGTATTCATTCTTATCATCGTCATAGCATTCTTTGTCACTGTTATCATCTATATGAACAATTAAAGAGATAATAAAGAGGTTTTCCAAACTTTTCAACATTCCAATTTTCAATGCTAATAATCAATATGACCTTTTGATATCTGTAGCTCAATATGCAACTGCAATCATTTGCATAGTGTCAGATTTCGAAAACTCCACGACAAATTCGTCTGTGTTAGAAAATAAAGAAATAAGCATCTGCAGGCAACTGCGTGATTTTTCAGTAAGTTGTCGAAGCGCTCACGTCGCAACGACAAAATACAGCCACCGAATTCTTCCAGATGTCGTTAGCTGCTAGAAGTCGTTGAAAATTTAGCTGCCATCTAAATGCAAGTCGCATGTCGAACTGAGTCGACCCACATGTACCAAATAATACTTTTTGCATCAATTATGACATTAACATCTTCCGTACACATGACCTTGACCTCGTAAGCTGCTGGTTCTTATATGAAATTTGACATCTTTACACAATTCTATTTGACGATCAGAGTCAAATTGACGAATACAAATGTTCAACTATTTGAAAAAGTAAACAAAAGAACCTATAAAAATGTTTAAAGTATTGTTGGATATGTCTGAGGATCACTGACACCGCTAGTTTTCGAAGTCACTTAAAAATAATAATCTTTTATGTTATCTTATATAAAGGGTGCTATAAAGAAATGTTATCTATTGTTTAAGACGGTATATAAACAATAAGTTATAATTCATATTTGACCTACCCAACTACTTATTAATATGTGATAAACAGTGAACCTTTTAGTGGATTAATAATACACAGTTTAATGCTTGCAATAAACTACACTGTTTTATTATCAAACATGTTTCAACTTTGTATGTTTCAATTTTGTATGTTTCAATTTCTTTGATTTCTTTAACGTTTTTTATTTAAGTTTTGATTACAACTATTTTATCTAAAAATGAACGTTTTGTCAATGAATGAAGAACGATTAAGAAATTATTTCCATTTATAAATACGCGCTTTTAGGTATGAATGAAGAACGCTATATAGTTGTAACTGATGAAAACTATTAATTATAAAATGAAGAACGTTTTTAGTTATAAAAGAAGAACGCTATTAGTTATAAATGAAGAACGCTATTAGTTATAAAAGAAGAACGCTATTAGTTATAAAAGAAGAACGCTATTAGTTATAAAAGAAGAACGCTATTAGTTATAACTGGTGAAGGCTATTAATTATAAATGAAGAACGATTTTAGTTATAAATGAAGAACGCTTTTAGTTATAAAATGAAGAATGCTATTAGTTATAACTGATAAAGGCTATTAATTATGAATGAAGAACGATTTTAGTTAATGATGAACGCTATTAGTTATAAAAGAAGAACGTTTTTAGTTATAAAATGAAGAACGCTATTAGTTATAACTGATGAAGGCTATTAATTATGAATGAAGAACGATTTTAGTTAATGATGAACGCTATTAGTTATAAAAGAAGAACGCTATTAGTTATAAAAGAAGAACGCTATTAGTTATAAAAGAAGAACGTTTTTAGTTATATATAAAGAATGTTTAATTTGTAAATGACGAATGTTTTGTTGGTAAATTAAAAATTATGTTTATTTTTAAACGAAGAATGTTATTTATTTATAAATGAAGAATAATTTATTTGTAAATGTAGAATTATCTTTTGTAGAAGAACGATTTATCAATAAATGAAGAACGCTTGTATATATAAATGAAGAATGTTTTATTGGTAAATGTAGAATTAATTAATCTTCTAATGAAGACCGTTTTATCTATAAATGAAGAACGCTTTTATTTCCAAATGGAGATTGTTTTAATAGTAAATGGAGAATTAATTTATCTTCTTAATATGAAGAACGTTATTAGATTATAAACGAAGACTGTTTTATTTACAAATGAAGATCATTTATTTTGTACGTGAAGAATTGTTTTATTTGTAAATGAAGAACGTTTACACGTTTACATTTCCTAAGAATGTTAAGGGAAGGCAATTATAAGTTATCTTACCTGGCTCGTGTTTTTAGATCTCTAAGATAGAAATTGATATCAGCCCCAGGTTTAGTACTAACATCAATATCTAGTCTGTCTAAATCATGTAAAAACTTTAAAAACCACTGGTTTTCTGGATCAGTGATGCTACATTTATCTTTTCTGTAGTACGACTGAAAAATTACAAAAATTAAACTTAGTAGATCAGTCTTTATCAATCTGAATAAGCAACATTAGTCTCTGCGAACGAACAATACAATGTTGTATGTATAATCGGTAGAACTGGAATACCTCTACCCGCATTATCTGGCGTCAGGTTTGTCCATATAGAAATGAAAAAACAAACAGTTCTCTAGCAATGTGCCCTTACAACGATGATCAGAGTATCGGTGCATAGAAAAAAAGATTATATAAGTAATCTACTACATTCGTTACAACTGGTACTATTTAGGGTGTCAGAGAGCAACACAAAGCTACCGGTACAAAGTTTTTTTTGGTAAATTTTCACATGTCGAAATACTAGTAGGTTTTATAAGAGACTTTCTCCTAAACATGCAGTTCAGAGGTTAAGATTTGTCGATTTTTTTTGTCCAGGTCGTTATATCTATCCACATCACCTGACCATTTAATTTTTTGCTTTGGATTTCATTTTTGTTGATGGAATTCCAGGATAGTGTATATTTTTGATACGAAAAGATCGAAAGGTGTGGAATCAACTATATTTTCAGATCCTACTTATGTTTATACTTACCAGGTCACCAAATTGTAAAGCTGATAAATAAAGCCTTTCAAGAGTATTCAATTTCAAGCTACGATCCAAAAGGCTTTCAACTTTCTTTTTATGGAGTACTTTTACGGACTCTTGAGTTCCTTCAATGTCCTCGTTAGGTGCCGTAAATAAGAGTAGAGCACCTTTTTTGGTTACATATGTTTTTGGCAGTTCAAGCTCTCCATCTTCCTTATGACTAGAGAATGATAAGTTTGTGTTAGAGCGAAACACTCTGGGCGATACTGTAACGCCATGTCTATGGATTGATCGACTTTGGTCCTCCGGGATGGTTGGTAGCTGGAGCTGTAAAAAAGACAAAACACACATATGATATGAAACATTTATTTTTCAGAAATAGTTGCTAAACTGCTAAATTGCTTGATTATTCTGCACATTTGAACAAACAAACCCAAAAGCCATCTCGGAGAAATATTCGTGTAAATCCATGCCGTAGACTGACATAATGAGGAAGATCTTCATTATATACAAAATCATTCTATCCTTCACTTCGAGTTTCCAAACTTGTGAATCCATGGGCACACCTTAGGCACAGTAGATCTTGATGAAGATTTACATTTTGCGGACATGATCACAATACAGATGGGCCTCAGTCAGGGAAAAATCACAACAAAACAATAAGAAACATTTCCTTTCAGAGACAGAAAAAATGATTATGTGATACTTAAAAGACTAGGATATCATTAGGAGATCATCCTAAGATTATCTATTCTGTAATGATTATCTGGTGATCAAGGATATGATTTGATCTACCTTCTGTGACTTTATGATTAATCTGGATTAGGATAGGTTATTGTTATTTATATCTATAATGTCGATAGCACCTTATATAATATTACTTCATAGATCCCCCTGGCTCAGCATGTGTTTGCGTATGATAATAAAAGCGATAAATATTTTACAAACAGTTTTACAGAGCCATGCAATTTCAAACTATATATTTGACCCACAAATTTAGAGAGCCATACAATTTTATGTTTTTGATGATACAATTTTACAGAACTATTTTTCTAATAGATTTACAGAGTCATACAATTTTAAAACTATTTATTTTACAGATTTAAAGTCATACAATTTCTAAATATTTAGAGAGCCCTACATTTAAAAGCTATATGACTTATAGATTTACAAATTCATATACTTCTAAAAATATTAGTCTTATAGCTTTATAGAGTCATACCATTTCAAACTATTTGTCTTAAATATTTGTAGTCATACAATTTCTGAATAGTTCTCTTTATAGAGTCATACAATTTCAAACTATTTGTCTTAAATATTTGTAGTCATACAATTTCTGAATAGTTTTTTTATAGAGTCATACAATTTCAAACTATTTGTCTTAAATATTTATAGTCAATTTCTAAATATTTAACTCTCAAAGATACAAAATATTCAGTTTCAAACTATTTGTCTTATAATTCCGTTTACAAAGTCAAGGAGCCATACAATTATTATTTCAAATCCCAAACTATTTTACTTATCTTCTCTTTATAGATAAATGACAGTACTAACAAGGTATGTCAATCAAGGAATTTCAATTTTTTTAAAAAAGTAATTTGAAATATAAACAAATACTTACTTCAGTTACTTCCCTGTCTGGATTTAACTCAATTTCTCCCGCCCATGTCCCATATCCCCGAGCTAACGGGCTGAACATGTCGCTTAAATAACAGTAAAACTAAACAGAATGTTTATCACATCATGATATAGGTTTTTAGTCCGATTTCACTTGTTGACAGCCTAATACAATGTCGTCTGCTCATAACCGTCGTTTACCATATCGTCGTGAAGAGACACATTGGTATGCGCCAATTTTGTCAATAATGATTTCATTGTTACCTTCTGAATGTCTTTAAAAATAGAATAAAGTCAATCCATTGTTATTCCACGCGAATAATAGTAAAAAATGACAGTTCATTCATTCTGGATTGATTTGATTATAGATTATCCAGTCACTAGGTTATATAGATATAGAACATGATTAAGAGAGAAATTATAGACTAGTTTATCACATAGGTAAATATACTTGTAATCTGAAAGTTAAGAGATAAAATAATCTGACACGTATTAACATAATCTAGGCAAGATGTTAATGGCTTTAATCTCGCCTGTGGACTCAGCAAATTTTTATTTGTAACTCATTTGATAAGTGACCCTATCGAATACCCAATTTCCCTCATACATTTAACATTGTTATCACTAGCTTCTTTGTTAGGATAGCTTTTTTTAAAAAATGGCATCAAATGTTCTTAATTTCCTAAAATGTGCATTGGAAATTGTATTTTTTTTTTTACAAAAGATAGCTTGCCAGTCAAAAGGATACAAGAATCTTACAGTCATTTATACAATCTAGGCAAGGCGTTAATGTTTCCAGTCTAGACAAAAAGATAACTGTGACTCGTCTAATAAAGAACTGATATCAACGAAGTTTGAAAGAACAACCATAGCCAACATGAGAAAGTTGTCCTTGGACGATGTCAATGACTTCAAAAAGTGTTTATAGGATTTCTTGGCTATATCTTACATTTTCTCATAAAATCTCTGAAAGTTTGGAATTTACATCTGATTATGGACACAAACATTGCAAAGAGAAAAACAGAACTTCCCTTAATGCATCTATAAGACAAAAAACAAGCAGACATCTGTACAATAAAGATGATAGTGGACCTGGTCAGTGATGTAGTAAATAGGCATTTTTTAACAACAAAAGACAAAGGAATAAAAATTGAAATTTATTTTCACATAAAATATAAATAAATAAAATTAGAGATCACAGGTGAATATCAAGAATTTACTATAAATTACACTATATAAGCAACAATTTGATTATGAATATTTGTTTGGAATGTATTTATTGAATATAAAAACAAAAGGCCATAATAAATGTTAATAAATTTGGAACAAATTCAAATCAAATCTAAACAAATTTCAGAACAAATGAAACACATTTCAAATTAAACTTCAGATCAAAACAAAGCACATTTTAGAACTATAACACATATTTTAGAAAAAGACCAATTAAGGCATATAAATGAAAAATATGTATGTAATACAACAAATGGATGAAATGAAAATTTTTAAGTATTTGTGTAAAATAAGGATATTAACAATAAATGGATGGAATTTCAATTAACAATCAAAATGTTATGCAGTTTGTAAAAGACCCAAAGATTTGTAGATGCAACATAAGGATGGAATACAATAAATGGGTGGAATCATTGGAAACATTTCAAACAATTGAGAACACAATTAAAATATCAAGAAAAAAATCAAAACATACGAGAACAAATTTAAAGCATTTGATAAATTCTAAATATGTAGAGAAAATCCAAATCATTGGCATATTTAAATCATTTGTCAAATCTTTAAGAACAAATCTAAAACATTGGAGAACAAATTGAGAACAATTCAAACAAGATTAATATTATAGAAGAACAAAAGTGAACAACATACAAACATAGTTTATATAAATTAAACAAAATTTGTAAACAGTCAATACCTTAAGTTTCTGTCTTACAAAATATGGATGGAATGCAATAAATGGATGGAATGCAATAAATAGATGGAATATGAAATCTCAAATTCAAAAATCTATTTTTTAAAATTCATTGTGTTTAAAAGAATTAATTTCACTCTATGAAATATTCTAGGGACTACTATTTTCTACAACTTATCCAGTTCACCTAGGAAAAAAACATCAGTAAAAGCAACAGAGTTATCAAACATAGATGATCATGTTTCACGCTATGTAATCTTCAAACATATGACCTATTTTCAGCCTGTGTCCCTACTGAAGATGGACAAGTAGAACTTATTCTCAAGTCTACACTTCAAGACAAGTTTGGAATGTTTGTTCATTCGGTATACTTAGATATATACAGTTCTAGCTTTGTGGCCTAGACCTGCCTTTTTTTATGTGAGTAATTCTCAAATCACCTTCAACCTCGAATACAATATATGACTATAAAAATGAAAACTTGCTAGCATTTGCTTTGAAAAAGTGCATTTAATGAAACTAAATTGATTTTTGAAACTATAGGCCAACCACAAAATTATAAGAATACATCCTATTGAGCATATAGCATTTAAACATCATGTCTGTATCACCTTTAAGAGCTGAGATACTAATATTATAAGTGTAAATGACATTGCGTCTTCTGACATTGAGTGTGCAAAAGGTAAAAGCAAACATCTATCACAATAAAAATCAGCATTAAATGTTCCATGTGTTTCCTAAAATATTGAGGAATTCTTCATCACTTTCCAAACTAACACTGATTCCTTCATAAAACTCTTCAAATTCTCGGAATGATACTTGTTCTTGTTTGGGTGATTGGCGTACATTATCTAAAAATACGTGTATAGCACTACTGTCTTCAGCATCTAAAATATAAAATTAATATAAATAATAAATTTCTTCATTGTACAATAATCTAAATCCGTCTCAAAACAATTTTCAAACAGTCAGAAACTGAGACTTATGCTAAAAATTATTCTTAACAACACCTAGTTAAGTTAAGGTTTTCATGAATCACAAATTGTTGCTGATTGCTACAAACAATTCAAAATGAACAAATAAATTAACTTACGTGGTGCTGGTGGAGCATTTAAATTAAAGAATTTCTTAATATCACATAGTTCTATCATTCCTTTCTTACCAGAATCAAGTTTAGAGAAAGCCTGAAACAGAACATAGTATCTACATTGACAAGATCTCATCTTATGCTGCAGAGATGTGTTACTGATAAACAATCCTTATAAAGACTGCAAGTTTTGGAAGGGGAGGTTACTTTTTCAAAATCAGACTTGATGAGCATGATATGCAGTCACTTATTGCCCATGTTTAACATTGCTATCCCTAACAAGCTAAAGTATCAAAAGGGAACTCTTAGCTTCCAGACTATGCATAGTTTAGGAACATACCTTTCTCACAAAAGACTTTCTGAATTCATTCATCTCTCCAAGAACAGATCTCATATAGTGACAATAATCTAGACCACCATTATATTCTGGATCTAATATCTCAAATATAATATTTAATGTCTGAAATATAATAAAATATAGTGACAATAATCTAGACCACAACTATAATCTGGGTTTAATATCTCAAATATAATATTCAATGTCTGAAATATAACAATATATATTGACAATAATCTAGACAACCGTTATAATCTGGGTCTAATATCTCAAATATAATATTTAATGTCTGAAATATAATAAAAAATAGTGACAATAATCTAGACCACCATTATAATCTGGGTCTAATATCTCAAATATAATATTTAATGTCTGAAATATAATAAAATATAGTGACAATAATCTAGACCACCATTATAATCTGGGTCTAATATCTCAAATATAATATTTAATGTCTGAAATATAATAAAATATAGTGACAATAATCTAGACCACAACTATAATCTGGGTTTAATATCTCAAATATAATATTTAATGTCTGAAATATAATAAAATATAGTGACAATAATCTAGACCACAACTATAATCTGGGTTTAATATCTCAAATATAATATTTAATGTCTGAAATATAATAAAATATAGTGATAATAATCTAGACCACCATTATAATCTAGGTTTAATATCTCAAATATAATAGTTAATGTCTGAAATATAATAAAATATAGTGACAATAATCTAGACCACAACTATAAAATATGGGTATGATATCTCAAATATAATATTCAATGTCTGAAATATAATAAAATATAGTGACAATAATCTAGACCACAACTATAATTTGGGCATGATATCTCAAATATAATATTCAATGTCTGAAATATAATAAAATATAGTGACAATAATCTAGACCAAAACTATAATTTGGGTATGATATCTCAAATATAATATTCAATGTCTGAAATATAATAAAATATAGTAACAATAATCTAGACAACCATTATAATCTGGATCTGATATCTCAAATATAATATTCAATGTCTGAAATATAACAATATATATTGACAATAATCTAGACAACCATTATAATCTGGATCTGATATCTCAAATATAATATTTAATGTCTGAAATATAACAATATATATTGACAATAATCTAGACCACAACTATAATCTGGGTTTAATATCTCAAATATAATATTTAATGTCTGAAATATAATAAAATATAGTGACAATAATCTAGACCACCATTATAATCTCAGTCTGATATCTCAAATATAATATTCAATGTCTGAAATCTAACAATATATATTGACAATAATCTAGACAACCATTATAATCTGGGTCTAATATCTCAAATATAATATTTAATGTCTGAAATATAATAAAATATAGTGACAATAATCTAGACCACAACTATAATCTGGGTTTAATATCTCAAATATAATATTTAATGTCTGAAATCTAACAATATATATTGACAATAATCTAGACAACCATTATAATCTGGGTCTAATATCTCAAATATAATATTTAATATCTGAAATATAATAAAATATAGTGACAATAATCTAGACCACAACTATAATCTGGGTTTAATATCTCAAATATAATATTTAATGTCTGAAATATAATAAAATATAGTGACAATAATCTAGACAACCATTATGATCTGGATCTGATATCTCAAATATAATATTTAATATCTGAAATATAATAAAATATAGTAACAATAATCTAGACCACAACTACAATTTGGGTTTAATATCTCAAATATAATATTCAATGTCTACAATATAATAAAATATAGTTACAATAATCTAGACTATAATTTGGGTCTGATATCTCAAATATAATATTCAATGTCTGAAATATAATAAAATATAGTGATAATAATCTAGACCACCATTATAATCTGGGTCTAATATCTCAAATATAATATTTAATGTCTGAAATATAATAAAATATAGTGATAATAATCTAGACCACAACTTTAATCTGGGTTTAATATCTCAAATATAATATTTAATGTCTGAAATATAATAAAATATAGTAACAATAATCTAGACCACAACTACAATTTGGGTTTAATATCTCAAATATAATATTCAATGTCTACAATATAATAAAATATAGTTACAATAATCTAGACTATAATTTGGGTCTGATATCTCAAATATAATATTCAATGTCTGAAATATAATAAAATATAGTGATAATAATCTAGACCACCATTATAATCTGGGTCTAATATCTCAAATATAATATTTAATGTCTGAAATATAATAAAATATAGTGATAATAATCTAGACCACAACTTTAATCTGGGTTTAATATCTCAAATATAATATTTAATATCTGAAATGTAATAGAATATAGTGACAATAATCTAGACCACCATTATAATCTGGGTCTAATATCAGGTCTGTATCAGTTGCTATAGCAAATATTTAGAAAACTGTATGTCTTTAACTAACCTGTTGATCAATCTGAATATGGAACTTCTGTAAACCTCTTTCTAAATCATATTGATCTAACCAACCAGTTCCAGTTTTATCTAACTGTCTATAATGTCTGCCTAAACCAGTTACAGTTTTCACACCTCTCTTTTTGATCAGTATTTGAACAGTTTCTAAAAAATATTTTCACTGTTATAATAGAGCTCAATTCATCAATTATTGTACAGTGATATAGTAATATTAAACATAACCTTAATCATGTAGTTACTCAGAGTTTCAATGCGATCTTCAGACAACTGATCTATTTTGAGACAGGAGGACATAACTCTATGTTTGCATAGGAAGACTCTCTAAGAGAGACAGATGGCCTTTGAAATACCTGAAGGGTAAGGTAACCTCACAGAATGCTCTGAAGTATGTAAACTCTACATGCTTTTTGTTTTCATGTCAAATCTCCTCTTCTCACAATTATCTCTTTCCAAAGTAGTGAGAGAGGCTGTTATTTACCTTGTAAATTTTCTAGAATAATTTTATTTTCCTGATCTTCTCTACTTCTAACATGTAGTTCAGCATAAACTGTTTCCTTTTCTCCTGGTCTGATACCATGTAATCTAAAAATAACAAATTGTATCAATTACTATCAACTCTACTCTACTCTATGATGTATTCTGTACATGAGCGGGTGTGTATGTACAGTTGCTTAACGTGAACGTCAGTATTATGTTTCAGTTCTTATAATTTGCAGTTCCAGAATTCCAGTGTTCTGATAGTTTACTTTCCACTAAGGACTTGATCTTACAGCAACAGCTCATGCTTTTAGGACACTAGGGGTGAGAATATTCATCAGCATTGGAATTAAAAAGACTTCGAACCACAGCTAGATACAGAGGTTTGTTGAAAATACTTAACCTAAGTGGACTATCTCAGTCGGATTAAAAAAACTTTTGTCACCAACAAAAATACTATGATGTAACAGCAGAAGGAGGAAATGTGAACAGACAGAGATAGACCAAGGAAAACATATTCTTACATATGGAAAGACATGAGCATGTAAAATGTATTTCTATGGATGGTTTATCTATCATAAAACATAAAAAAGAACTTACAACAAACTACACTTTTCTTTCTCATCTAGATCTGTGACACGAAATATAACTTCTGATTGACTAGCTATAGATTGAGGTAAGGTTTGATGTCCTTCTGTTGATATAAGAATATCTCCTCCCTGATAATAACACAATATATTCCAGGGATTAGAAAAAGTAGAAAACATAGAGGGATATATCCATTGAAATTTGTATTTGTAGTTTAAACCTTAAAATTTCAAAGAATACAGTTCTATCTTTTTCTTTTGTAAAATTCAATTTTAACCATTTTTATCCCAAAACAGAGTTTCACAAATAGGAGAAAATGAAATACATGTACATACTGTATGTATAAAGTCTTTATGCTTTGAAATTGAAATTAACTTGTAATAATACTAATTAACTTTGTCAAATACAAATATCAAGGGACATAATTCTTTTATTTTAGTTTTAATCCAGTGTTAAGGTATGATTGAATTACAAAAAATCAAAAATGGAAAGGATAACAGAAAATCAACCATGTGAGCCTTATTGGCTTCATGCCCGAGAAGTACAAAAAGTCACCATTGATCAAACATTAAACTGTCTGGCTATGCATACTAGGAAATAATGAAATACATACAGGATAAATATCTGTTAAGGCATAGACTTCTCCTTTTAATGGTCCCTTAATATGATGATAGGTACCTCTATTGATAAATGGTATAGCTTTAGCACTGAAATATCAATTGAATTATGACAACAATAATATTTTACACATGCTGTGCGTCATTTTAGGCCATTGCCAAATTTTTTAGAGGTTTCGAATGCTACTTTCTGCTGGAGAAATTGACCAATTTAGTGAGAAAATGAATGCATTAAGCTTGTTTTAAGCAAGCCCTTCCTTCTTGGTTTTCCTCCAAGAATGGCTGAGAGGAAAATGAAGATTTTCTGCCCCCCATGGAAACAAGAAAAGCTTTTCAAACAAGACATACCTTTTCCCAAACTGTTTAAATTCATAAATAGTCAGAGTATTATTAACATTGAAGAAGAATCCAGTTAATTGTCTTAAAGCATCATGACCATTTCTGAAATAATTAGTAGAAAAACACCAGATAAGTAGTTGTCATTCATTCCTGTCTATTACTAGCTAGTGAGTAAGGAAGACAGACATGATCTGTGAGCAATGAGGGAAATTTGGCATGAGAGATCTTGTTTTAGAGCCCTGATATTCAACCCTGGGCACCAGGCATGTCATTATGTAGAAAAGAGGTAACAAGAGTCATGAAACAGAAAATTTAATTGAATACAAGTACTGAAGTTCAAAGCAATTGCTTAACATGGAAATTTTGTTTTTAGATGGGCTACTTAACTTACAGGGGAACTGTCTGCAACTTTGAAATATGACAACATTGAAATATGCCATCTAGGAAATTTGTAATCATTGAAATATGCCCTCTAGGAAATTTGTAATCATTGAAATACGCCATCTAGGAAATTTGTAAACATTGAAATATGCCATCTTGGAAATATGACAACATTGAAATATGCCATCTAGGAAATTTGTAATCAATGAAATATGCCATCTAGGAAATTTGTAAACATTGAAATATGCCATCTTGGAAATTTGTAAACATTAAAATATGCCATCTAGGGAATTTGTAATCATTGAAATATGCCATCTAGGAAATTTGTAAACATTGAAATATGCCATCTTGGAAATTTGTAATCATTGAAATATGCCATCTTGGAAATTTGTAATCATTGAAATATGCCATCTTGGAAATTTGTAAACATTAAAATATGCCATCTAGGGAATTTGTAATCATTGAAATATGCCATCTAGGAAATCTGTAAACATTGAAATATGCCATCTTGGAAATTTGTAATCATTGAAATATGCCATCTAGGAAATATGACAACTTGAAAATATGCCATCTTAGAAATATTGTCAACATTGAAATATGACAACATTGGACATACCTTGTTAATATTCTGGCACCAAATCTAACTCTTTTAGATAATAAATTCTCTGTTGCTGTAGTTCTTGTACTTATTCTACAATAGTGGAATTTCGAAAATAAGGCTTTGTCTCGACCATTAGGAAAGCAAATATGACTGTGTGATATTGGTTCAAGTTGATATCACAATATTAAGCATTGATATATCGCGATATTTTTTAAGTTTGTTTTTTACTGGTTTTTGAAAGAAATTTATGATCTAGAAATTTTAAATGTAACATAAAACAATAAATATCTCTAAAAACACCCCAGTCTTGAATATCACGTATAGTTTTTAATCAGGCAATATTATTAACAATATAAAATCCTATACCGGTATTTATTGTGATACCGGTATATCGCCCAGCCCTAAAGGCAAGGGTATATGGCTATTTAAAATGCCTATTCTAACATAATCTTTTGTCTTGAAATTGCACTATTATTGCACAGATTTGTACAAGCATATACAATTAAGCCAATATATTTGTGCACATTTACATAAAATGTGAAGAGTCTACATTTTGCAAAGAATAAATAGTAAGCTAGACCTAGTCTGTTGTATCATCGATAAAAAATTTGTAATGTTGTATTTAAGTTTTGAAATGAACCCTGTTGTGCTTTGTAATATCTTTGCTCTAAAAAAACGTTGGATCGCCTGGAAATAAGACTTACTTGGAATCATGAAGATGTCTATGACTACCTCTACCTCTATAACTAGCACTATATAGTCTACTAGATAGTTTTTCATTCTGTTCAGGGTCACTGATTACAGCTCTGTAATGATTAAAGACAAGTGCAAAGATAATACCAGTTCCTTCTCTTATTAAATCCAACTTCTCAGGTTTTTGTTAAAACTGTGACATCATTTCTGGGCTTTTTTCATAAATAATCATAACAGCTGAATTTTCATAATTTTTTCCTTTTGAAACATACCTTGCATATTGTAGCACATCTACATACAATAGATTATGCAATGACCAAAGGAAATACTGGTACAGCACATGTGTTTTTTTATCAAATATAAGTTATATTATATAACTATCAAATGTCTATACAGTGAGATAGGTGTCCTGTCGAGAGATCAAATCTGGCACTAAGCAAGATTCAACATACCTTGATAACTGATCAATCATGACTGTTTCCTCTAACTTCTGATTTTTATACTGATCATTCATACCTTCCTGTAGAATACAAAAACATGTGAACTTAAGGGCCATTAAACTTTTGAACTAACAAATCCAGGCATAAATTACAAAATATGCTAAAGTCTATCAATGCTCTATCAGGGAAGATTTCATCTCATTAAATTTTGTCATAAAATAGGCAATAACAAAAACATAATTTGTTGTTTTGTAGCATATATTATGGAAACTTAGATGACTGGGTGAGATAGAAGCCATGTCAAGAAACTATGTCAAGAAGTTAACATACGACTATCAAAATGGTCGCACCTTATAGATCTAATACTAACTCACCGCATCAAGTTTTTTCAACAACTGAGCTTTAGTATATCTAGCTTTAGTCCATTTTGATTTAACATCAACAATATCTGTATCATCATCTGCTAACATATCACCAGCATCAGCTGTCACATGGTGTGGTTGTCTTGGATACTGTTTCTTCACATCATCTACTTGTCTTGTAATTACTTCCTATACAGATTATAAACAAAAGTCTTGGAAATACAGCAGGATCTATAAATCTCAAAGCTCAGCTTCTGATGACAATTAAAAAATTAAAATCGGACATTCGGTTCATGTGCAATTCAACAAAATCATACTACGTCATCACAATGTGAAATGCAAAATAGTCTTACATCTGATTTCTCTGCTGGCGATTAGGTAATAAAGACACCATGCAATGTGCATGACTAAACTGCCCTAGCAAACCAAAAAAGGAAGTATACTTTTGATGTGTGATATATGCTACGGTTGCCATGACAACTGCTGAAGTATGGAATTATAAATGATTACCTCATCTAGTAACCTCTGTTTATTTTTATAGGCTAATTTCATCTCATCAGTATATTGTTGATATAATTGCTGATGTCTTGCTGATGGAGCTTCAATACCATCAGGTACTGCTTGTCTATCCCAGGCTGTAGGCTGAAAACAGAACACAAACTAATGAGGCCATTTACTCATGTCACATGCCCTTTTCAGTTCCAAATTGTTAGATGGGTAAATGCAAAATTGAAAAATGGGTCATTTCCAAATTGCTATGATGTCATCATGCATTAAATTAGAGATATCTCTTTATGTATATAGCATGTATAATATATACATTTCTCATTTGTAGAGCCTTCATGATTATTCTTGTAGCCATAAGTTGTCAAGGCGAGTGAGAATTCTAGCATTACCTTTTGAGCAGGAGGAGGTTTGTGTCTAGCTGATGGTGGCCTAGCATTATTATTTAATGATAAACCTGGTACATCATTAGGTCTAACAGCAACATGTACTGGTTTCTGAAATAAAAAGAAATAAAATAGATAATCATCATCATCCACTATACAAAAGAGAAACAACGATTTCTTACAAAGACTACAACTAAGGTTCACAAGAACCCTGTATCCTCTGCCAAACCTCTTGAATTCTCAAATTATCTGTACCAATTTAAAGCTGGGCCAACAGGAATAATGAGGAAAGATGACTTATTATATTTAGAATAAAACATAACTTTGTACAAAGAAATCACAGAATATTATAAAATTGAAAGCACGCTTACCACTGGCTGTCTATGGTTGTGTTGAACAGGTCTGGCACTACCCCAACTGTAATACAAAAAAAAATTAAAATACGATTCAAAAGTATTTTCATTGATGAAAGTGTTTTCAATTCCCAGTTTCCTTGACCTTCAGGATAGCAAGAAAACCTCTAACTCTCAAAATTAGAATAGTTGTATTATTACCTAGCAGTAGAAGCTGTATCTGGGGTATCTAAACAATAATCATATATATCCACTGGTACTTTCTTCTCATTCTCTTCCCTTAAATACTTCAGATCTAACCCTGGAACTCTGAAAATACAATTTATGACTAGATTTTCAAATACATATAGCAGTTGAAGGGTTTATTATTATGCAGAACTTGTTGAATTAATGTTGATTGAGAGCCACAATGTCTGAGTGAATTGGACACTTGCTCACGAATCTGGAGTTCAAAACAAGCATAATGCCTTTGATGCCTATAATGCATATTAATTATTAATGCTATAATGCCTTTGAGTAGAAAATAATCATCACAAATGAAAATTTATATATTTACTAATATAAAAAATAATTCCTTCTTACACACCCTTTTGGTTTACTATACTGTTTTTGAGCAGTTAGTTGTTGATAATGTTTTTGATTTGTTGTTGGTTGTTGAATTCTAGGAGTTGTTATTACATCTTGAATTTCTTCACCCTTATAAAAGATTATAGGCCTACATATTTAATCATAAACATAACACAACCTTTCAATTTCTTATTTAGCTGACATAAAGTGGTGGTACGCACAGACTTACTTGGCATATTTTCAATTATCTATGGGCTTTTATAATCTAAAAGATTAAACTGAATTTTTTTCAAAAATTTCTAAAAGAGTAGATCTATGAGATGGGTTTTTAATGTGTCAAAAAAATTAACATTTCATTAAACTATACAAGACAGGCTGGAACTGCTGGAAGAGACCACATGTAAATGCCATACCGTAATAGGGTTTCTTCTGGTTACTGGTTGAGCACTGTTTGGTCTGGATCTAGCGCTACCCAACAATTGACGTTGATCAACTCTTGGAGTAGGATTGCCATGAAGAACAAAATCCATCGAATTCTTTTATCACTTGAAACTGTCTATTAGATCCACTGTAGTGTAATGAAAAATAATACCAAATTGAGAAACAATTCAACTTCAACAACATTAAAAGAATACTATTTCTTAGAATGAACATAAATTTAAGGATTTTAAACATGGCCAATAACAGCATATATTCATCTGTAGATATACCTGGTGTCATAAAAAACATCCTTATATAATCTGATAGATCAAAAAAACTTAATAATTGTCCTTAAATATGCAATTAACTATTGAAAAGCGCTTAATATTAAGATTAAACGTTTTTCAATAAATACTTAGTTTTATGAATTTTCCAATTTTCCAGATTTTACAGGGATTCTGTTTTAACTTTATGACACCAGGTCATATACTGATGAATATATACCCATATTGACCATTCTCGAAAACTTAAATTTATGTTCATTCTAAGACGTAGTATAACTTTAAATAAATCATTCAGCCTGAACAGAATGCAGATGTCTAATTATTCAATTTACCAATATGGACAAGTGAAGCCCTTTTGCCAATCTCTGCTGTTCTGATGGTATTCAGGGCAGTCAGCATCTACATGTCACTCCTCAACAGTTAACTTGTCTTCAAAATCAGATTACTCCTCTACAAACTAAAAGACCCTCAGACTGATTCTTTGGGAGTTGAATGTGTATCATAAGCATATAGAGCTGAAGTTAATGAAATGTCTGTGTAAGAATACCCTGTCCCCAAGAAAAAAAAATTGTAGAGGCATTATACTCAGTATAAATAGTTATATTTAGGTAATATATGTTTTTTTTCCTTTTTGCATCGTTCAAGCAATAACTTGGGCGGGGTTGTGAAACCACAGACACCTAAAAAAAATTCAGAGAAGAACTGAAGTTGTTTTTGTAAAATAAGTTGCAATCTGCTGATATTTAGCGTAACCAAACAACTGCCATTGTATGGACAGTACCCGATCATGAATATACAGTACCTTTTGCTATATTATGCTAATTGTGATTATTTATTCATGTAAAATAAAAGAGTTATTTTGTTTTTGTTTACAGACAAATATTTGCGCTGGATGATCGCAAATCACCGTGACTAATACGTCCAAGACTATGCATTGGATTTATTACATCACAAAACGAAAAATGTTTCGCTGATTTTTCTTTATAAATAAAATCATTGAATTTAAGAAACTTAATTAGTTAAAATTGTCTGTTTATATCATAAAATTAGTTTATAAAACATGGATATACACGAGATAATAAAATCAAGATAGTTTCGTTCCATACGTATTTTAGTACTAAATAGCCAAATTTTAATGAACCGCGCCATTTTCCGGCGCGTGAGAAAAACGTGAAAGCAACGAAATAATAACAAAGAAGGAATATCATAGAAACTGCAAAAAGAATAGTTCAAAATGGCATATAAAGGGGGTCAAAAAGTACAGAAGGTTATGGTGCAACCTATCGTATCCTTTTAAATGTTTTTTTTGTGTTGATTTAATGAAAATTTACCAATTCTCTCTTTTGAGTTGGAATTTTACTTACTTAAAATTAAATTTTTAGCCTCGGCCATATCTCTTGCTCTTGTTCTGCACTCTCTCCCTACGTTTCTGACTTCGGTACTGCTGTATTTCCTAGATAAGCCAGACAATTATTTGGGCCAAATTTTAGTAGCCATGCATAGTGTTCAATCAACTGGTCAGTGAAAAGAAAAACTTCTTTATATAGGTAGTTTCATGGCTTGTCGAATAGCATCAGGTGAAAATCTTTGGTAATTAAAGCTCCACCTAAAACTCGGCTCAAGGCAGCATATTTCAACATATGGCTTACCCTACCTTACCTTAAGTAACTAAATTGCATATTTGATACCAGATTGTTTATGAAAATAGTAATAAGCTTAAGCTTATGCTTATGCCATGGTTAATTTATTTCCTTAACTTTATAAGAATCTTATTTTCAGATATCTTCAAAATGTAAGTTTTCTATTAATTCAATTGAATTCAACCAAATATTTGACCTTTTTCAGTTTGAAATGTTCAACCAGTAGGCTTATTCAACAGTAGAAAACCTTGCATTAGTTCGCACAAGAATGATTAATCTTGAAAAACTAAAAGCTAAATATCAACATAATACAAACCATCATTTGGCTGTCAAAATTAACTTATGTCATTTCTTTTCAATTGTAGAGATCTAGGATTCAAGTATGGTTATATGAACAAGTTAATATGAGAATAGAGGGTTGTATTGTGGTATGTCTTATTTTTTATTGTACAAAATTCTCATAAAACAATAAAGCTGTATATACATGTAATAAGTTAAGTATCACTGATTTTAATACAGTTAGGTAAATGTGAAACTTTCATATGTGAAAGGGATCACAAGAGGTTCTAGAGTTTGCATTAAGTCTATAGTTATCCTGTTGGTTATTTTTCCCTCTGTGGTTCCTGTAATTCCAGATTGTATTTGATAATTATTCACAATTGCAATGGAATTATTTGGAATTAAAAGAACCACATACATTTTGTTTAGGAGTTATGACTATGTTAATTCTTTTTTTTCTGGTACTTGTAGGGATTTGATGAATACATGAACCTAGTTTTAGATGATGGTGAGGAAGTTCATATGAAAACTGGCAACAGAAAAACCTTAGGTGGGCTAAACTTTGTTGGTTTTTTTGATAGATAACCTTTGGTTGAGTTTGTCTACCTAGTAGATTTTCATTACCTCACTGCATTTTGAATATGGTTTATGTCAGATAAGTTCAGTGCATGGAGCCGTCCTTATTGGCTTTCAAACAGGAAATTGGCTTGTCCAATAATGCTAGATGCTTTAGGAAAGATGATATGATAAATATTTTTCAAATGAAAACTAGTGAGAAGGAAAGTTAACTGTAGGAAATCATGCTGAAAATTATGGCATTCAGATGGAATTGATTAGAAAAATATTGTATCTATCTAAAATAACTACCACTTGTGACCTTTATCGGTAAATTATCACATTTTATATTACTGTTTTATTCTCTTTCATTTACTTGTAACTATCTTTTTCAGGGCGAATCATGTTAAAGGGAGATAACATCACTTTAATTCAACAAGTTCAGGAAGCGGCAGCATCATAAACTTTATACTTTCTCAGTAATTTTGTGTACATATGGACGAAAGATATTTTAAAATACAATCTTATTTCAATCTACTGATATTTGCAAAGTGTGTTACATAAACCAAATTGAATTTGGATTATTTGGAAGGAATCAAGCATGGATAAAGCAATCATTTTTGTGGCATTTCATTATTAATCATTAACTCAAAATCATGAACATATTATTTGTAGAACGGAAAGAAGAATTTTCCCTATATGATAGTGACATTGGTTGAAGAAAACACTGTTCAGAGATTTGTAATTGTGTTCAAAATAGCCTTTTATAGAATAATTAAGGAATGTATTGTCTTTGTAAATGGTTAAGAGATCAGGTCATGTCAGGACAGGACATTTTGTTGTATTCAAACTCATAAATATCATTTTAATTATCACTGTAATAATTGTGTTGTTATTTATACCTTTCAAGAGAATATGAGCATTTTGCTGTCATAGTAACTGTGTGGGACAGGCTAATTTCATAATAACCTCTTTGTTATTACATTGGGGCTGCTTGGTTAGTGAATTGGAACCTGTTCAGAACTTATCAATCAAGCACCATCAAGATGTACAGAAAAGTAGGACGTAAAACTCCATTCATTTCATTTCATTTACCATCAAGATGTAGTCTTATCATACCAACCAGGTCTGAATACTTCATATGTAGGTTGATTTTTAAAAGATGTACAATAAACTGAACAGAATTGATATTCTTTTACTGTAGTAGTCTGTTTCCTAAACATGTTATCAGGGAAAAGGTGAGAAGTTACAGAGATTGTGAACAAATTTTCTCTTTATGTGTTGGGACACTGATAGCATTGATTTCCACCATTCACATTATTTTCAGTACGACATTTGTAGTTCTTGTAATTCCACCTAAACAAAGCATTTATCACGTCATTAAAGGGGCCCTTAGAGATTATTAGCAGCTTTTAAGATGGTAACTTCATATCATCATTAGTTTTAGTGATTAGGGTGATTGAAGAGTAACCAGTTACTATTCAATATAAGGCACTGGCACAGGGTTAAAGTTATGTTTACAATAATTGTGATGCTAATATGCAATGAACTAAATCAAAGAAGATCATAACGGTTATCCTATAAATCTTCTTGGACCTAATAAAGAAATTCATAATACCTATAATCTACATTTACGGAAATAACATTATTGGGACAATTGTCTGTGGAAAATACAGAATCATAAAAACTCTGCTTCAAATTTTCTGGCATAATGAAGAAAAGCGATTAATGGCTGCTGGTATAGAAAGTAAATTGTTTTAGACTATTATATACTATAAAGTTACAAAGACAATGAAAATGAGAATATTTAATTCTGTTAGATCACTCTACATCATCGGTGGGGTCAAGTCGACCACGAACAACTATATCCTGTAGATTTATATTTTTCGAATAAGCTATGACTAATTTTTATACGCCCACATGAATATGTGGTCGTATATTGTCGTCGCCCCTGTCCGTCGGTCCGTCCGTCAACATTTCTTGTGAGCACTATAGAAACTACAGTTTTTATCTGATTTTGATAAAACTTGGTGTGTTGCTTTAGATTGATAAGATCTCGGTCAAGTTCGAATTTGACATATTTTCGATGAACGGTTTTTGAGATATTGCCCTTGAAATTTGTTAAAAATAGTTTGTGAGCAGGATTGACGCTACAGTTTTCAACCGATTCTGATGAAACTTGGTGTGATCATTGGAATTGATAAGATCTCGGACAAGTTCTAACTTGCCGCATTTTCGATGAACGGTTTTTGAGTTATTGCCCTTGACTTTGCTAAAATGCGTCGAAATTTGTTAAAAATAGTTTGTGAGCAGGATTGACGCTACACTTTTCAACCGATTCTGATGAAACTTGTTGTGATCATTGAAATTGATAAGATTTCGGACAAGTTCTAACTTGAAGCATTTTCGATGAAATGTTTTTGAGTTAATGCCATTAACTTACGAAAAACGCGTCAAAATTTGTTTGTGAGCACAATAGAAGCTACAGTTTTCAACCGATTGTGATAAAACTTGGTGTGATCATTGGAATTGATAAGATCTCAGACAAGAGATATTTTTTATGAACATTTTTTGAGTTATTGCCCTTGACTTTGTAAACACGCGTCAAAAGTTGTTTTTTGCCCTTGATTAGAGCTGTGTGATTTAATTGTTTGTTGTATTTGGGTTATTGATATTGATTTTAAAAAAATTTGTGGAATTATTCAGCATAAATAATTTCTTCAATATGAGAAAATTCGTACTTTAGTCACTAAAGACTGTTTTATTATTTCTGACAGCTGCCAGTGGGCGTATGTTACCTTGCAACGCAAGCTATCTTTTGTAAAAAAATAGTGGGAAATTTATTTTGTAACTCTGTGTAGTATCTTTTGATAATTCGGGATGCTTGGAAAGAAATGTTATTGAATGGAGCAACAAATTGGATTATTTGAGAATCAAACTGTATATTTAGTCCACAGGGTGAAACAGTTTTTAGTTGATTCATCCAAAAGCTCTCCCTGTATAGTCTTGAACTTTTAGGGTTGGTGTCTTCTTCTGCGATGACCTTTTCAATGGGCGCCACCTTCATATCTGCGAGGGAATGGTTGGGAGAGTTGAAATGGTTCCCAATAGGTTTATCCAGATCATGGGAGATGTCGAAACGATGGCCGTTAATTCTTTCTCTCAAAGAGTTTTTAGTTTCGCCTACGTATTGTAAATGACATTTGTCGCATGAAATTAGGTAAATGATATTTGTGCTGGTACAAGAAAGCTCACCGTTAATAGGGAATTGTTTACCGTTAAACTGCGTTTACCGAACACGCGGTATGCGTATTGCGGGACGCGGCAACGGAATGCGAAATGCGGTAAATATACCGCACTTCTATTTATCGGAAGGCGTTAACGTGGCGGTATCACTTCTAGTTTCATAAGCATGGCGCCTATCTGGTCCGTTCCCTCTCTAACACGATGCAACCGAATCCAGCGGGATGTAATCATCGCCGTTGGGGCCTATATGTGATAGCAAGGAAGAGACGTTCTAGACGAATTGTTTGTTTGATTGGTGTTTATAACCAGTACATCACAATGGTGAAAGGCAAGAGATTTCCAGCGAATGTATCACTGCTTTGTTGCAGATGTAGGCCTACAATCACTGAGCCACCGAGGCCCATTAACAGTGTGAGCGATAGAATCATTACAATTCTCTGACTGAGGCTTGATTTGAGCCCGAGCCTAGTATGTCGGAACAGCTGAAGACGTGCGCTACGCGGCCACGACCGGCTCCAAACTTAAAAATGAAGCTCACGATCTAGTCCTTCCACTTTCAACGTTTTTGCTATGCTCTCCCAGGCATTACTCATCTTCTGTGCATCCATATGACTGTCATCCTTGGCATCGTAGATGAAAGGACGTTCCCTGATGAGTCCGACCAAGCGTTCGATTACATCGTCCGGAAGTTGTTTTCCTCTGGGCATTTTGACTTATGGGCGCAACTTCACACGCAGGAATGCATGGGAACTATAAAACAAAGCTCAGATAATTGCTAGACGTGGACTTAAACCGCCACGGTATATTATACTGCGCGGAAAGATCGCTACTCCGACCGATCGGTTTTACCGCGTGCCGCGACCGACTCGCATACCGCGTAACGCGGTCCGGTAAACGGATTAAGGAAAATGGCTTGGAGCGAAAAAATCTCTATACCGCATTCCGTTGCCGCGTCCCGCGATACGCATACCGCGTGTTCGGTAAACTCACCTTTATGCTTATTAGAGAAAGAATTGGTTGTTAAAATATGTTCGCAGGTTCTACATCTTGTAGATCTGCACGGCCGTGATCCGAAAGATTGATTAGAGTTTACCGGAACGAGGATTGTGTTCCGATTCTCAATTCCTGAAAGAGTTTTGCTTTTAATGCTGCGGAGATATCGTTTTGAATATCCCCGCTCTCGCAATTTCTTAAAGACTAATTAACACGCATCATCAAAATCCTCTATTCTGGTGTAAATTCTACGGAACCGTAAAACTTGAGATTTTATTATGCCTGAAAATGTATGTTTAGGATGAAAAGAGCTTTTCAATAAAAGTTGGTGGGTATCACTGGGTTTGAAAAATACTTTAATATCAGCCTTCCTAGTTTCATTAAAATCCGGTCCTTTGAATACTGTTGTGTCGAGAAAGTCCATGCTGTAATCACTTATATTTGCTGTTAATTTGGTTGATGGGTGATGGTTATTTAGATTTCGAAGTATTGCCAGAATTCCTGAATAGTATGTTGCCAAATTAAAAATATGTCATCCAAAAAACGTCCGTAGAAAAGTGGTTTGAAAGGAGAGATCAAATCAATTTCGCGTTCCCATTCAGCCATGAATATATTGGCATAGCTTGGGGCAAATCTCTTACCCATTGCTGTTCCTGAAGTCTGAAGATAAACCTTACCGTTAAAATAAAAATCATTCCGTTTTAAACAAATTTCGAGTAATTTAAGAATTTCAGAATCGGGCCGTTTTGGGTCAGGAGCTCTCTCAAAGCATTTTGTTTACAGCGTTCAAACCGGCTTCGTTGTCAATATTGGTATACATGCTACTAACGTCCATTGATATGAAGAAGGCATTTTCTAAACTCTTTATTTTTTCAACAAAATCGGATGTGTCTTTTAGATATGATGGATGTTGGCACGCTAAAGGTAACAAAAAATGGTCAATGTATTATGAGACTCGATAAGATTCGCTGGAGAAGTCTGAAATGATTGGTCCACCCTTAGGTATAGTGTTCGGTAAAAACCATTCTGTTTCCGGGTTCTTATGGATCTTCGGGAGGGTATAAATATGCCGTTGATGTGCCGTAGAACTTGCCGAAAGATAGTCGTATAGTCGAAATAATTTTGTCATTCACTAATTTTTTTAAAATGTCATTAATCACACTGCCGGTTTCTTTAAAAATCGGAGCATCTAAAATTTGGTAATGTTCGCGTTTGTTTAATTGATTTTGAACTTCTTTAATGTAATCTATGGTAAGAGAGAAGTTTCAAATCGCATGTTATCGCAAATTTCTAAAATATCGGTATGTATTAGGGCATCTGGTGGAGTCCACTCAGCTTTTTCCACAAACTTCTTCCGGGTTCCTCTACCAAGGGTTTTTCTGTAAAAATAGGCCAGTTTTATCAATCGTTCGAATTTGCAAGTGGCATCTAAAATTTTGTCAATGGATGAAGGCACTGCCGTGGGTATAAATTTAAGGCCTTTGTCCAATAGACTTTCTTCCATTACAGATAATGATCTTGAGCCCAGATTCACTACTGTTTCGGTCCACCCCCCGCCATCCAGTGAGAAAATACATTCTTGGCTGTCATCTCTGTCCAATGAATATTGTCGTTTTGAACTTTAATGAATCCGGAGTATTCTGGAATGGTAGTGGTATTGGTTGGTGGTTTAGCTGTGATAAGTTCATTGAATTTTGATAGGTTCTTGAAGGCTCCAGGACATGCTCGTTTTAAAGATGAAGAAACTGGTATCGGTGTGACATATAGGGAGGCTTTTGGAAACTTGTTTCGGACAATTGACAGCAGTTCCAACATTTGGATGTGGATGAAATTACCATCTTCTTGTTTATCATTTAAACCTACATGTACTATTACTTTATTTGGTACTTGACTGGCTTCTGCTTTAGTAATGATAGACTTCAAATGACAGATTCTTGCGCCTGGAAAGCTCTCTATTTGGGTTTCTGAGGTGCCTTCTGGGATACGGCCTAAATTTGACGATCCAATGATGAGAATAGGTTTGGTTGGTTTTGGTATAGATTGAATTTGGATTTATCACTCTGTCGGGTATGAACGTGTGGTTTAGTAGAAGGTCTAGATGATACTGGCTGGTTGGTGACAGAAGAAGTTGATGATGAAGAAGATGGGGTGAGTGTCTTATCAAAAGTAAGAGACCTGCGAGGTGATGCTGAAGAGGATGATGTAGACGATGCTGCAGAAGAAGACGGTGCAATCTTAAGAGACCTAACGAGGTTATGATGAAGAAGATGCTGAAGAAGACGGTGCAATCGTGAGAGATCTGTGAGGTGATGATGAAGTAGATAGTGTATTTATGTTCATTATATTTGAAGTGGAAAGCAAACTAGTAGGTTGGTCTTTAGGTGAATTTGGTAGAGAAGATCTTCGGCTTGAGAGATGTTTTCGTTTTGAAGGAGTTTCAAAAGAGGATGGAAAACTTGTTGGGGAATATGATCTGTTCCGTTTTGGTTTCCCAGTGGATTGTGGCATGAAACTAAATCTGTTTTTGGTAGTTGGAGGAAGAGATACTTCTACCAACTCTACATTGCCTACATCCATATCCTCAAGTGCTTCTGAAGCCGTATTTTTAATATCTGCCAAAAGTGATTTGAACTGTTCGACTACAGTTTGTTGTAAACGAGATTTATAAACTTTCCTAGCCCAATTTAAAGCTTCAGTCGAAAAAGACTCAATTTGTATGTCCGTAAAAGAGTGTGATTTGATCAAGTCTAATTTAGTTTTTACCATGGAATTATAATGATTTTTAAGAGCCGAAAGAATACTTGTTGCCCAAGTTTGATTAATTTTTTCAATCGCCAAAGAGATGATGGGATTTTTTAGAGCAGGTTGAATGAACTCATTCAGATGAGAGACCTTTTTCGAAAGGCCAAGACTTAAAGAACCATCCAATTGTTTTGATACCGCAATGATATGGTGAAAGCATTGCAGAAGTTGGTAGAACATTCTGATCGAAGCGGCAGATGTTTCTGATAGTCCAGATTGTTGATTCTATTGTGGTTCTGTTGGTGGTTTCTACGGAAATTTTGGCTCTGTCTGTTTCTGTGCTGATTAAAATGTGATCTATTGTTCTGTCTATTGCTATGTCTATTGCTCTGTCCATGATGCGGTCGTCTTTCCATCCTGTGATATTGGCCTCTGTTGTTAGGGTAGTAGGGTTTATGACGAGGGATCTGCTCTTGCCAAGCATAGGGGTTATTATAGGGACGTGGGTTGTACGAACGTGGATTATGCAGACGAGAGTGGTAAAAATTTTCCTGCCAATGGTTGGGGTGAGAATAAAAGTTGCCATAAGTTGCTCATGATAATTGGTAACAAGAATAATAACAATATGTATGTTCATGATTTGGAAGGAAGGGGTAAATTGTGGCGTAACAAAAATATGAAAAAACGAAAAACTTACAACAAATAGAATAACATTCCCGCCCACACTCAGATCTAGTGTAGGGCGGGCATCCTATGCTTAAACATATGTGATAGTGATGCCAGCCGCTTACATACACCTTTACAAAAGAAATAAAAATATATTAATAGAATAAAGGCATATGTAAGCAGATCATCATCGTGTACCCTAATTGGTCATACTTGTCTAATTCTAATTATTTTAAATCTTTTTTTTTTCAGGGAACAAGTACGGTATAGTGTCGCCATAGTCCCAGGAGGACAGAGCTATGATCAGACACTACAACAAAAATTTGGTAAAAGTGTACAATAAATATATAGGTATGTATAAATAGAAATTTGAAATATATAGTATCACATTATAACACATACAAATATCACAAAGGTTCTGGAACACACAAGAAAACTTGATATGTTGATTTTGCCGCTGAACTGTAATAATATGAGTTGTTGTTTTTAAAAGTTCAGTATAGAGATGTTTAGAAGTGATATTCTGCTGCCAATCAATTTTAAGTTTCTTATAGTTTGCGGCTATTGTTGCAATTTTCGGTGTTGGCCGAAACGTTGTTACGAGATATTTTCTGCCAGTGTTGAACTCTCTGAGAGTGATACCCATCCAATAGAAGAACAGGGATTTCCAGGGATATCCGTCGCCCCCTATGGACCACTTTACCATCTGGAGGTCGAAGGACTGAGATCGATGTTACATACTCCTAGTCCTCCTTCCTCCAACGGAAGATAAAGGGTGTTTCAACTCCTTTATTATGCGTTTGTCGGGTTTGACTATTCTGCCGACATACCAGACTTGTGATAAAATGTACGTGTTCAGGATACGGATTTTATCTCTGAACTTCAGTGATGTTTTGCCATTTTTTGATAGTATTTCTTGTTTTGTTCAATATAGGATTCCAGTTGGAATCGTGGTTTCCTGTTCCAAAATAGATCCCTAAAATTTTTATGAGTGGTTTTAAGTACATTTTATCCGCATCTGGTATGTGGGCAGTCATCGCCCCCGTCGCATAGATTTCCGTTTTAGTTTTGTTGATCCTTGATCCCGACGCCCTCTCGAAGTTGGTTAGCTCCTGTTCAAGGTGGGAGAAGGAGCCGGGGTCAGAAACAACAACGGTCAAATCGTCAGCATGTTGGAATGTTTTTACCTGCCGATGATAGTTTGTTCTATCAACGCCTACTATTACTCGATTGTTGGAAATATAAAGAGCCAGAGGGTGAATTGCCAAGGCATAGAGAGCCATGGATAAGGGGCATCCTTGCTTCAATCCTCTTTCGAGGGTGAAGCAATTGGTAAGGGCTCCCCGTACTTCGCAAAACACCCTTAGGTTTTTGTAAAAGATTGAGATCCACCTTGTAATACAAGGTGGTAATCCCAATCTATCCAAAAGGGTACTGAGGGTACTTGCAATTTCGGTCATGAACTGACCTTCATCAGGTGTAATCTAAAGGCTCATGATAATTACAGTTCTTAAATACAAGGTAGGATGTGAAATGTCATTTGAGACTCAATTAAGGGAATAAACATATATACACTATGATACACATCTCTTAATCAACTTGGTACTTGATTGAGATACCGGTATTGTTAATTGGTTAATCTGTTAATTTGTTTGATAGTTACTGCACATTGTAATTGTTATATGAAATCCATATTCACTTTATGGTTCTGTATGCCTGTATGCACATTTTAAGTTACCATAATCACAATCTTAATTCTGTTATTGTTATAGGGTGGCCTGGGGTAATTGAAATAACCAAACAGGGTTCTTTTATGGTTTTAATATAGGTGTGAAACAGAAATCAAAAACCCTGCAATACACAAATATAACAATTAAATACAATTATAAAATATAACATACAAATAAAATACAAATCTTTAGTTTTACAATAAACGAAATTGCCAACTATATATAACACAAAACCTAATGCATTAATATTTGAAATAAATAATTATGCAACGTAATATACATTTATAATACATAAGTTGTAAATAACTCTTACCCGAAGTGGGGTTTAAAGATGAATATAACTATGTAACTTATTATTTACCACACAACTTATTCCTGAAACAGGACATTAATTCAAATAACTAAAATTAAAACACTAATGTAATTGACTTCTATAAATGTAAAAAAAATATGGTTACTTTATGAAAACTTGCTAATAATATTCTTTAATTGTATACTTAAACTAATACTTATAAAACACTTTAACATGCCTCTAAACTATATCCAATAGAATCCAGATTACCATATGAATCAGACACAACAAACTGACTTGCCTATACAAAAGCTAGGTAACTAATGACTCTGTATCCAGGTATCCCAATATCCCAAAATAAATGTAACTACAAGGTGATGATAGATCACTGAACAAAGTTTATAGAATTAAACTCAAGAAAAAATAAGAAGAGTAAGAAAGAAAATAGAAAGTGAGAACAAATTAGAAGATTAGTAAAAATAAATCATTCATTAACATTAAAGTCACATTCTCTCATACTATAACATTATGAAAAATCTTTCATATTGCACTACACTATGTATTGTCTTGCTCCATTGATGGTAATTGAAAATATCACATTGTGAGTCCTGTAACAGTACTTAGTACTTGGTTCTCCACAGTGTGTTCGTTAGGTTAAATCCATAAATCATCTAACTTTCGAATGTCTAAAGCACAATTGACCATAATATCGAGGGTTTAAAGCAACAAGTTGTTATGTCCAAAATTTCTGAAAATGAGATATTCACACCACATACATTATCAGATCCATATTTTTCTTCTGCCACAAACTTGTATTATTATCTTGATAAATCAAACTATATTTAACCATCACCAAAAATAGTATGTCCAAAAGTCCAATTTAATTTTCAGATACAATTGATTATATGGACATAATCGATTCTTGCGAAAACTTTAATTCAATTTAAACTGACCATGTTTTTAACTACAAAACGTTATGTCCAAAAAACACTGCGTTTGTTTACATTAATTTTTAGACAGTTGTTAGCATTGTTTCCGCTTTAAGAAAACTGAAAAGCCTTGACATGTCATCCAAAAAGAGTAAGTATCTCGTTGAATACTCATGTTATCATCTTTCATTTACATCTATTCAGATCACATAAGTTTTCATTCAACTTTTCATTGTTTTAGAATGTTAATAGACATAAACATTTATGGCATAAATAGCATCGTGTGTCATAACTCTTTAAAAAATCAAATTTTATATCAATTTAAACACCTTACGATGAATTAGTCTTGTACTAAATCTCGCAAATCATTCTATTTTAGGATTGCGTGTCGATTCTGCAAGTACGATACTTGAGAGTCCAGAAGAATCTGAAAGTGATATGGAAGTTTTGCCAGAAACAAACCAAGTAATTTCAAACAATACTTTGATGGAGATTTTAGAATCCACTGACTGTCCTTACAGTTTTACAGATGATTGTTTAAGAGAAAATACTACTGCTGGTCTTTCAAATTCCCCACAGGCCGTATGAAGTGAATAATCTACACAATGATGATTTTCTTGATTTCCAGATGTTGGCCCGTAGCATTATGAAGAACAGGAAGAGAGACCAAGATGGGAACATCGTTAATTGGTTGTTGATCAAATGTTTGAGATACCAGAAAGACCTACCTGGTATTATTCAATATCGTTATAGATATACAGATCAGTACAGATGTATTAATATCTTCAATCGTGGCCGGCCTCCAATTTTAGTTTTACAGAAGGCTTTTAAAAGTTTAATTCCAATTTGTAAGGCAAAAAAGAATGATTTAGTAAAACTATGCACCCAGGGAGTCATTCCAAATGAATTACACTTGTGGTATAAATCACTACCAACTAGCAACCAGGCCAAAGATTCTGTACCTGAACCTGCTCAAACAGATTCTGGTGAAGATGATGATGAAAGTGGATCTGGTAACGATACTGAATAAATTAGCCAGAAAGTACCGGTCGCATATTCAAATGTTCTGTTAATTTTAGTTCACTTGTTATGATATTGAATGACAAAAATTCTTGGCTATTTTGTGTTAATCCATATCCAGTAATTAATAATGGATCTAAAGTTATGTTGTTATTATATAGTTCAATAATTAAAATATTTGTGTTATAATTTAAATAGTTATGTCCATTTTGTGTACATAATGACCGTTCCACAAAATGTTATGTCCTTCACATGCAAAATACACACAACACAGTGATGTTAAACATGATTTTTAAGGATTAACACATTTGTAAAAACAGGACTTACAGAATAATCAAAGACGGTTTTGAAATGTTCATAACTGTATTTTACATAAAGTATTAAAATTTGAAATGCATTTTTCTAAAAATGCAAATTTTGGACATAACTAATTGTAGCTTTAAGCCCTCGATATATAGTTTAGTGAAATTACAAGAATCTGACTGAAAACTGGAATGGTGCAAATCAATGCTTATTGTTCCAATCCATATACACGGTTCCAAAAACCTGTTTGCAATCTCTTCATTTTTTAGTACCTTTCCAAGCAAGGAAAACCATAGGTACACAATAATGTATCGTGAAAGTTAAGGCTGTTGTTACTTCCAGACTGCTATTACCAATATCACAGGGTGTCCAAACTGTCTATTATATTCAATATGTCCATAATATGAATTCATTATACTGGTAAAACATGCTGGTCATTCAGCACTGCTAATTAGTCAAGCAGGTATTAAGAATACTAAAATAGATATGACTCATGTAATTTTCTAGATAGTTGATATAACAGATGATGAACAGATAATTATTGATAATATTTGTCACTATTCATTCTGTAATCTATATAATTACAGAAGTGCAGCTGACTGTCAGATTTTCTGTGTGCTACTAAAAAGTTAAATCAGTTTCTCAGCCAGAATTGTTAGGTTGGTTAAATCAAATATAGGAAAAGTCTCTTCAACAATAACCTGAACTTTTTAATGATCAAGTATTAGATTTGCAAAATTGTTCCCTGTCCACAACATTTTTCTTGGGGCAGTGTGCAAAATCTGTAGTGCAAAATATGTAAACACCAAACACCTTACATAAGCCTTTTGAATAGTTTTGGTTGTTCAGATAAGCTTAGGGACTCGTATCTGTAGATTTTGGTCTTTAGTTTTGAGCACGTAAATTAAACATCTGACTCCCCCCTTGACTATTTTTACATGATAGGGATAATTAAATGAAGAATTTTATGGTTATTGGCCTTGTGTTCTGAAAATGCATGTAAATAAATATTTGATGTATTTTATGTTTCCTGGCAAGATTTCTTTTAAAAATCAAAAGGCAGAATGGTGAGAAAAATTAAACACTTTACTTTTCTTACATCGCCATATGATTGTCCTTAACCATATTGATCAATAGGTCTATTCTAAAGATAATACACTGTAATAGCAATATCAGTGTCACCAAATACTTCTTCCAAAATAGCTGACACTTTATCCCACTTTAGCTTATCTAAGCCACAACCTATCTTTGGCATAGAAATACTCTTCACATTATTATCAACACAGTGTTTTTTCATATCATATAAACTGTTTCTCAGAGTGTCATATGTTGGCTTCTTATAGTATTTTTCTTTAGTCATAAGATAATAAACAAATCGAGCGTCTCTTTTCAGAACTGCTACTTCCCCAACATTCTTACCTGAAAAAAAGAATAATGACATGAAACAAAAACAAGACTGATGAAATCATGCAATGCTTTGTAAAATTTATCAGTTTTGGTTTTTTTTTTACACTAGTTTCTGTGTATTTACAAGTATAAGTATCAAAAAAAATATTAAGACAAAATTAGTGCCATGTCCATGTGTTCAAATCCTCCTTTTAAAGTCTGTGGTTTGCCATTTTCGGGGGTTGCTTTGGGCCTTGAATATAGATAGTCTTCAGAAGACTTCATTTCAAAGGCTGATAAGTTAATTTGGTCTAACACCCAGACATCTTTCGTCACAGCTGTGCATATATGAAGTGGGACTGGATGATTGAGTCTACATATGACATCATCAACGGATATTAAAAATAAAAAAAATTGCAAAAAGACAAGTCGCTTTTTCACTTTTCAAAGACGAATAATTATATATACACATGGCTAAGATGGCTCAAATATTGATGTTAAGCTGTGAATATTACAACAGTTTTGCTAACCTGAACAATTCCCGTTTCTGAAAATGGCAAAACATTTACATGTACTATAACAGACAAATTTGTGTCAACTTTCGACCCGTAGGCCTATCACTTTAATGTAATATAGACAGCTGAATTTGAGCTCTTAGCAGCTAGTGCAAATATATGATCATACCTTTTTAGTCTTTCATAGATTTTGAAAAAATTTAACTTTTATACCTTGATCTTTTATTTCTTGAACTCCACCAAATCTCTTTTTAAATAATACAGCGATTCCTTTACCCATGGCTGCATCAACACTGATACAATGAGCTAAAGCATCAGTTTCTTCACAGCCAAACAGATCACCTTTTAATTCCTTAAAATGGAATCCCTACAAAAAAGAAATATATACTGGATTAAGTCTTCATTAAAGAAAACCTTCCTCTTAGAATGGACATAAAACTTGGTCAATAGGAGTATACTCGTATATTCATCAGTTGAACTTACCAGGTGAAATGACTTAAGAATAGAACCTTTATATTACATGATATATCCATTAAACTACATAATTATTGAAAACCGTTTCTAAGCGTGTTTCAAAATTACTTAGTTTAATGGATTATTACTTAGTTTTATTGATTTATTGGATTATAGAGGGATTCTGTTGTATAGTTTTGAAACCAGGGCAGTCCAATGTGGGACCAAAATCCATTTGGATAACTTTTAAAAATTTCACTTTTTTGGTCATTCTAAGAGGAAATATACCATTGCTAAAATCTTTCATCAAACAAATAATTGCTACCAAGAGCTGAAATTGAGCTTTATCAGCTGGTAAAGCAAAGATTTAGATATCTCTTTCTCATATAAAAGAATTACACATTACAATATTCTAAGGTTAATTTGGAATATCAACTACTTGGAGCCACACTTACACTAATTATTACCTTATTAGTACTGAAACTGGTTAAAGGAATAGTGTATGGATGGTGTTTAGGAACTATGAATGAGAGTTTGAAATTCCTTAATATTGGACAGAGTATCTGCAGAGAGAAAACAATCTTTGTGTAAAAATCTGTGCTCAATTTTAAATCAGAAGCTTACTATACTGCAGTTACTAACTGGCTCAAGTTTTAGCAAAAATCCAATTAGTATACAAAGAGTTGAGCGCAATTTACACACTTTTTAAAGACAAACCTCTAGTCTTAGTTTTTCATTCTTAAAAGGAATCTTGGCAGCTGAAATTTAACTCCAAAATTCTCTTTATCTTTAAAAAAACCAACATTGACATACAAACCTTTGATGCCATTTCTAATTCATTAAGTCTATTAGCAATCTTTTAATAGAACACTAATCTGGAATAATTAGAAAGAAGTACATTGATATTAGTCTAGTTTATCTTCATTATCTGGCAAGTTAATTATTCCACCTGATAACATATTAATTGGTAACTTGAACACAATTTAAATGTGTCGTCCATCATCAGATGAATTGAAAAATAGAGGGTAAACATAAGAATATAATTATAGTAAAGAGGGTTAGGGTTAATGGTTAAGGTCACAAGTTACTATTCAACAGAAAGCACTGGCACAGGGTTACAAATTTGATGGTTAGGATGTAATTTATTAAGGTGTTTACATGTTATGTAGGCCTACAACATTTCGGACACTTCACTACCAAAATTATAATAAAATATACATATTTAACTCTTAATACAAAGGGTGATAAACCAGGAAGTTTCACAACCGTAAAGCTCTCATACGCTATTTGTGGAAACCGCTGTCCATATATTACACGTTGCTTGCAACACAGTTTGAAAAAAAGGAGAAAAGATTAAATAGATTATTCAAAGTAAATTTTTGGTTGAAATCCTCGTAGCTTTACATTTTCTAGGTTTCTTTTAACAATTGTTTCTTCAAGTACCGTCTGCCCATCACTTTTACAAGAACCACAGTGATAGAAAGTGAAAGTAAAACAACAAATTTATAGTTACCTCCCCTGGCTTTTATGACATTCTGGACTGATATAGCGGCAAAAACTATAAAGTCCCGCACACATGTAACTCCGTGACGATGCCTTTCAGATAGGCCTAATATAATGAAATAAATTTTTTTCATTTGAATATAACAGTACAAAAATATATATCAAGTGTAGATTGGATTTGTAAAAAATCTATTAAGAAGTAGGCTATTTGGGTGTGATCTTGAAGAGAGATTAGATCGACTCTGCTGCAAGCAGAATTTTGGGACAATTGAACTCTGGGGAGAGAATTTGATCAAGCATTAATTGGGTTTAGTAGGTTAGACGTGGGAGAACGCTGATATCGGAACAACCGCAGCTGCCGCTAGTTTCTCGAATCAAAATGAATTGGTCACAGTAATGGTTAGGTATTAGAGGAAGCACAGGCACGGGCATCATACTATTTCTTACCTTGAGGAGGATTCGAACCCACGGCGCCTTATCGCCTAGCAGATGACTATCCAACCCGCTACCGATTGAGCTATTCCTTTGTCACTTTAGGGTTAGGTGGCAAGGGAAAGCAAAATTATAATAAGACAGTTATAAACATTGAACTTCGAAGCAGAATTAATTATCGTTATAATTCAAAACAAGAAAATATTGATTCACCCATTAAATTTTAAGTTTAAGGGCGTCATTGATTCTACTGTAGGCTACACTGAGATAAGAACATTACCGGTACATATCAAAAATATGTAACATGGCAGACTGGAACCCTTACCATCAACACCCTGAAGTAATTGCATTGGGAACATTGTTCAATTTCATTACAGTCATTGTCTGTTTTGCAAATTCCTTCAGAAGAAATGATTTTAATTCTTTCCTATAGATACAAATTTATCAAAATTAGATAATAATTTCTTTTTGTTATTATTTTGTTGATCTCACTGTCTTGTAACCGACAAAAAATAATAACGAAAAGAAATTGATTTAAGCACCATACTACTGAAATTCTTCCATATCTAATTCCTTGATGTAATCCAATCTTTGTATGACCAACCCTATTATTAAGACAGTAATCATACATTTCTAAATCTTATTTACAATCATCACAGATTATAAACCACATTTAACATAGTGGCAGATGTGTACTTATTACATTATGTAACCGTATTCAATTGATATTTTATGTGAAAATATGTATAGATGAACAATGCACCAGAATATATAGATAAACAATGTAACAGAGAATTTATAGATTCACAGTGTAACAGAGAATTTATGGATGCACTGTTTAACAGAATTTACAGATGAACAATGTAACATAATCTATATATGAACAATTTGACAATATTTAGAGATGAACAATGTTACAGATAATTTATAGATCCACAATGTAACATACTGTTTAAAGATGCAGTATGTAAAGCATTTTTATAGATGCACGATGTAACAATATTTATAGATGAACTGTGTAACAGAGAATTTATAGATGCCCAACGTAACAAAATTTATAGATGCACTATATGTAACAGAATATTTATGGATAAACAATGTAACAGAGAATTTATAGATGCACTGTTTCACAGAAATTATAGATGGACGATGTAACATAAAATTTATAAAAGCACAATTTAACAGATAATTTACGTATGCAATGTGTAACAGATTTTATAGATGTTATGTGGAACAGTATTTTTATAGATGCACAATGTAACAATATTTATAGTTTCATTGTGTAACAGTATTGGTAGATGCCCTATGTAACAGTATTAATAGATATACTATGTAACAGTATTTATAGATTATACTATGTAACAGTTTTTAACAATATCTTATTCCACCTTGTAACTGTATATACGATTCCACTTTGTAATCGTAAATGAATGCACCATGTAACCGTAACTTTTTTTTAACCATATGATTGCAGTTTGAAAACGTATATGAATGCACCATTTCACCGTATATGATGGCAATTCGTAACCGAATATGACAGTACTATGTAATCGTACTAATACCGTCATTGACATTTTGTTTAACGTGTTCGTCTATGTTTTTTCGACATCTTGGAGGCAGAGCATTTTGAATAAAAGCTTTGGCCTCATCTTGAAAACTTCTGTATTTCTTCCAGTGTATCACAAAATTAGAGTTTAAGCTACTGAATCCAAACATAGTTATGAATAACTTGAAATTATATTGAACGCTTGGAACAAGGAAATGAACAAATAAAGAGCATATGATTATTGGTAACCAGATTCCTGTAGAAACTGAAAAAAGTCCTAACATCACGTAAGCCCTTTTCAACTGTTGGGTTTTTTGTTGGGTAGCTCCATTTGGAGCTATACGAGAATGGGCTATCTTGATGATCTTAATATAGAAACCTATCGTAATGACCACAATCAGCGATGCTAATATGCATGTAATCAGTAAAATTCGCATGTCGATAATACAGGACAAAGTGTCTTCCTGAAATGGTGATTCTGCAATGCACGCAGTGAATACCACATAGGCATATATCAAAATCCACGAGCTCACACACCATTTTTTAACAGTTTTTGTTGTTATCTGACTTCTATGATAGTTGGGAAATACGACTGATAAAAATCTTTCGGTTGCGATTACAAAGAATCCCATAAGCAACAATATGATTGTATGGAAAGGACCAATCACACGGAATCTGCATAAAATAGGAGTTAATGGCGTAACTAAATCTTGAAAGGAAAAGAAAGCAATACAAGGTAAAGCAGTACAGCTGGTATATATACAGATAACTGACAAATTGATGACAGGAATATTTTCTACGGTTAAAGTTCTTCGGCTTGTTTTATATATCACCCTTATTTGGAGAACGTTGGAAAATACAGAAACTACCATGAGCAGCATTGCTATTAAGCATGTAAAGACTACCTCAATCATTGTCGGAATGGTGATAGATTTCAACTTAAAATATTGTTTATAATAGCGTTCACTTCGAATATGATGTCGCTCTTTAATATCACAATTTAATCACAAATATTGTAGTATAGTATGAAATGACATTTTATAACCATCAAACTCTACTACCATTCGATCACCATCTGACAATAGATAACTATTCGATCACCATCGGACAATAGATAACTATTCGATCACAATCTGACAATAGATAACTATTCGATCTCGATCACCATCCGACAATAGATAACTATTCGATCACCACCAGACAATAAATCGCTTTCGATCGCCATCAGATAATAGATAACTTACTAGTCGATCACCATCAGACTATCGCACTATTTGTTCACAATCAGTAAACAGATCACTATGCGTTCCGACTAAATCACTATTCGATTACTATCTGACTATATCACTATTCGATCACTATCTGACTATATCACTATTCGATTACTATCTGACTATATCACTATTCGATCACTATCTGACTATATCACTATTCGATTACTATCTGACTATATCACTATTCGATTACTATCTGACTATATCACTATTCGATCACTATCTGACTATATCACTATTCGATCACTTTCTGACTATATCACTATTCGATCACTATCTGACTATATCATTATTCGATCACTATCTGACTATATCATTATTCGATCACTATTTGACTTTATCATTATTCGATCACCATCTGACTATATCATTATTCAATCACGCATATGACAGTAGAGACTATTCTAACAACATCAAAAATAGATTACTATTCATTCCCTATCTGACTGGTAAGCAGCAACACATGGTATATATCCAGTATAAAAGATGCATTTAAGGAATGGCTCTGCACATTATATAGCTTGTCCCTTTTATCTCGATCGTTTCCACTTTTTCATATTTTTTCCAGAAATTTATCATAGGCATTTCTGAGATGTACCACTGGAGATTCCGTAAAACGTTTTAAAGCTAAATTCCGATATCGAGCTCTGGCAGGGTTTTTGTTTCAAAGATTACTTTAAGTTTCATATATCTTTTAAAACTGACACGATCTTTGTCGTTCCCGTCAATTTATGGGTTCCCACAGCAAGAAATATCTGACCTGACCTATCATAGACTTTATTGATATAGGCAACTGAACAATCAGTATAACATTATAAGACATTATTATTGAAAAATAATAAATAAACCAATGATAAGTCGCGAGTCATTTCGCTTAATTTCACCAACACTGTCGTGTAATCTTATTGGCCCAATTGTTTTCGATCTATTGATGTGTGTTGTATAAAATTATATAATTTGTTGTTTTCATTATAATATTAAGCGACAAAATAAAGACTCTAGACACGTCTATTTGACAGACAAAAGCCCCTTAAGACTATAACACTAATCACCAAGGAGAAAATGTATTAACTTCTAAATACTTCACATTGTACAATCGCAAATATTGCGAATATTGTTATTGTTTCGGATATCTGCATAAATGCCATTAGTATGAAACAATTTTAAAGGAATAAAATGCTTTATCAGTGTGAGGCGTTTAATTTTTTGTGTCTATTCACATCGAAATGAGTTCAAACTGTGCTTTCTATTCTGAAAAAATGTCTTCATAGAAAAGTGGTACCTAAAAATTCATTTGCCAATTTCATGGTTGTCGTGCTCACTCATATTTTGCTTATCTCATCGATGCAAATCGTAGAACATGCACAGACGCTCCACAGATTTTCAACCCTGAATATTATCATTTAAGATATATAGTTCTAACTGCTATTAACCTTCATTCATTCATTTTGTAACACGTTCAAAAGCCCTTAATCTCATTCATGTGGTTTTCTTATTTCACTTAGGTCAGATTATCCTAAAGCCTTTACCATTGTCCGAGGGTAGGAATCCACATAATCTTTTGCATCAGCCTCTCATATCCTTAATATTTATTCCACCCTCTTAAAAAACAGGTTGGCCACTTTTTTTTGCCAATTGTAATTTAGTCTCTGATACGTGATTTTTTTTTTTTAACTAAGCATACCTGTAAAAGCGTCCATGGATCACTGTCAAAATTTGAGCCTTCAAATCCAAATGTTTCCAGGAAAATCATCTGCGTTTGAAAGTTAACAAAACGACTCGCCTTTCTTGAGACTCTGCCATGTAGAATGGACATATTATGTAGAAATTAGAGGGTTTTTTTCTCAAGGAATTAAGCGATTTTCGTACATTTCTAGAACTTCTAAAGACTTTTTACATATTCAAGACCAAAATCTACCCCCCCCCCCCCCCAAAAAGGCAAATCTGTCCCTTGAAACAAATTCTCCAAAGTGAGATCGTAAAAAGGTCTAATTACCTATTAACTGATCAGTGATTTAGACAGAGCCTCTGGAAATGAAGACCTATTTCTGGAGAGACTAGTTAAGTCGAGTCCCCATAATTAATGGTGTTATTATGGTTTTTAGTTTCAAATGTAACAATGATATTATATTGTTCCCTGTGTCTAATTATATCCTTTGAAAGCATGAACAGAATTTTATATGTTCAATTTTATCTGATTTACTCATTATAAACTGAGATAGCATTTCTGTTACATCCTAAAATATTTACAAGATAATCAAATACTTTTTCGATCTTTTCGTTGCGTTTTGTTTTGGGGGGGGGGG